>NC_051154.1:422150686-422195828 GCF_013339745.2 Dermacentor silvarum
GGCGTATCAGAACTGCACAACACGCTTAATGTGAATAAATCATGGGGTGCCCCCATTAACGTCATGCGTTCTGTGCGTCATGCGTTCTATGCCCCCTCAGTCCTCTTTTGTTTGCAATTTATATAGAAACGATGTGTTTGGCAATAATTGAGAACGAGCAAATACGAGGTTATAGCTTGGCAGCCACAGAAGTCAAGCTCCTGGCATATGCAGATGATATAGCCGTGTGTTGTACAAACAGAGAAAGTGTAACAGAAACGATACGCGTTGTGAAGCAGTATTGTGATGTGACGGGCAGTAAAGTGAACTGGGTAAGTCCCTAGGTTTGTGGCACGGAGAGTGGTCTTCGGCCCCGGACAACTTTGCGAATGTGAGCTGGGTGAAAATCCCTACCAAGTATCTCGGTGTTCCCATGGACAGTTACAAACATAGCGAGGGATACTGGACGAACCAAATAAAAGAAACAAGAGAAAAAGCAGACAGGTGGAAAGGCATCAACCTGTCCATTTTCGCAAGGGCAACTGTATGTAATATGTTTTTCATTACGAAGTTGTGGTACGTCATGCAGGCGTTGTTTTGTTCAAGGGTAAACGTGCAAAGGTTGCACAGAGTGTTCGCCGTTTTTTATCTGGGACTCCAACTGGGAAAGATGTAGCCGAACAAACCTGTTCAGGCGGGTGAAGGAAGGGGGGCTGGGCTTGGCGCATCTTTTGTACGACAGCTTTTCAATAGATTTTTTTTTTTCGTGATGTGCGCGATCCATTTCTGCGTACGGTATTACAGCTCAGGTTAAGAGCCGCTTTGCCGGCACTCATTGTTAGCACCAACAGTATGCCAGGAACGATTCGCGGCTATCTAAAAGAAGTTGTTGATAGTGTGCGCTTTCTTTCTGTGCGTTTTCTTTCGATTATTTATCTGGCGTGAAAAGAAAGACGTTATATAGAGATGTATGCGATATTGTATCCCAGTGCCATTGTACAGAGCGGTATACAGTGGAGGACCAGGACGGGATGTCCTTAAACGGGTGAAAAGAATGGAGGTGCCTACTGGGGTAAAAACATTCTTTTTTAGGCTACACTCAGGAACACTGTCAGTGAAAACATTCATGGAACAACGTGGCTTCCTTGTACCAGGGGCTCATATTGCTTGATCTGCAAGCAACCTGAAACATAGATCATGTGTTCTTGCATTGCTGGGAAGGTGTCTACTTCTGGGACGTCCTAAAACGGACAATGAAGAAGGATTTCCATTGAGTCCGCATGGGATAAGGTACCTAGCGATAAACAATGAGGACGGAGTTCCATACGATTTAATAATGCTCCAGGGCCTCCACTGTTTATGGCGGGCGAGGATGGCTGGGTACCATTGCGACCCAGACGCTAGGCCTGCACGCATTTATTTTCGAGAGAGTATGTCTCTCTTTATTGCAATAAAGAAAACACAAGATTGTGTACCCGATTGGCTGTCGAGGCTAGAACCTTTGACAGCTTTAAAATATTTTAGATAGACAACGCCAGTCCATGTAGGAAGGGTGGCTTTTCTGTTTTTTCAATATGTTTTGTAGTTATTTTTGTGCTATTGTTCTCTAGTGTGTGCTCTGTAAATTGTCAAAGACCGGCAATAAATAAAAAAAAAAGCGCCGCTGGTGTAGTGGTATCATGCAAGATTCCCATTCTTGCGTCCCGGGTTCGATTCCGGGCGGCGCAGTCTTCTTTTTTCTTCGCCATGCTCATTTATTGTTCTTTTTCTTCTTTATTATTGACACTCTTCTTATTATGAGCGATGTACCGACGCGCCGCTGGTGTAGTAGCTAAAATACGCAGAGCGTTCCTCGAGCACTATAGCGAACTATTTCGAAGAAGTAACGATGTCCCGGAAGAATTCGAACGCGAGTTCCTGGCCAACATGGCAAAACTAGATGACGTAGACCGTGAATATCTGGAAGAACCGATCAGCCAAAAAGAAGTTGAAGATGCCATTGAGGATTTAGCTCGGGGGAAGTCTCCTGGACCTGATGGGTTGGGAGCGGCTTTCTATAAGGCCTTCAGAAAAGATGTGAGCCTCATTTTATTTTTGGTATTTAGTGAGGCGTATAGGCGAAAATATGCACCCCCGTCATTTGGGCGGTCGCATATAGTACTCATTCCCAAGACGGAAGACTAAAAAAATTGCTGTCAGTTGGGTCTTACCGCCCAATAGCGCTGACTAACGTTGATTATAAAATCTTTACTAAGATCTTGGCAAAGAGGTTACAGCGAGTGATAACACGAATTGTAGGACCGCATCGGACGTGCCGAATCAAAGGAAGATCAATCTACAAATATTCACATTGCTAGAACCATTCTGGAATGCTGTGATGCGTGGGTGACATGTAGCATTGCTTCAACTTGATCTGCAAAGAGCGTTTGATCGTGTATCAAATAACGTTCTTTTTCAGTTCTTCAGTATGTAAATGTGGCTCGGTGCTCTTCGATGGAGTAAAGATGTGCTATGTTATTGTACCGCTAACCTTATAATAAATAAGGAAGTAGGCGAGGAGCTTTCACGTACGCTCAAGTGTGCGCCAGGGCTGCCCTTTAGGTCCTCTACTATTTGCGTTGTACCTCGAGCCATTCTGCAGAAGAAGATCCTTTATAACAAAAGTATTGTAGGTTTTCGTTTACAGTCAACGGAAGTAAAGCTGCTTACATACGCGGATGATATTGCTTTGTTTTGTAGCGATAAAGAAAGTGTCGCGACCGCGGTAAAGGACGCTTTATCTTTTTTGTAAAATGACTGGTAGCGTGATAAACTTTGATAAGTGTTTAGGGGTGTGGCATGGAACATGGCAAAGCACCCCACCCATCTTTTTGAATGTGAAGTGGACCGTTGCGCCGACAAAGTATCTCGGGGTGCCGCTGAGCACTATAAAGAGGCGGGGCAATTCTGGGAAAAATGAAAACATGAAGATGCAAGGAAAAAGCAGTTAAATGGGGTGGTCGTAGTCTTTCGATGTTTGCCCGCGCGACGGTCTGCAACCTGTTTGCCGTTGCCAAAGTGGTGCTATGTATTGCAAGCATTGTGTATTACTAGAGTTCACGTGCAACCGTTGCATCGGGTGCTGGCAGTGTACGTATGGGGATCCAATTGGGAGCGAACGAGTCGAACAAACTTATTTCGATCGGTCAAAACAGGGGGGCTTGGACTGGCGCATCTGTTCTTGAAGCAGATAGTGTGTCGTTTTGCCTTTTTAAGAGACCAAAAAGACCCTTTCCTGGTTAGAGTGATGCAACTGAGACTAGGTACGGCCCTTCCTGAATTCATTGTATCTAGCAGTGTTAACAGTGGCCCTATGAGTGGATATTTGAAAGAAGTGATATGGGCATTCCGGTTTCTGAAGGTGCGCTTCTCAATGGAGTACCTAAGCCACGTTCCCAAAAAACGTCTCTATAAAGATCTAATTGACGTGGTATTGCCAGTGCCGCTGTATAGATCGATGTTCAGTGTGGGTAGTGAAAGAAACGTCCTAAAAAGGGTAAAACGTATGCCTGTCAGGCCATCGGCAAAGTCTTTCTTTTTTCAGCTGCATTCCAATACACTACCTGTAAAACCGTGGCTTCAGGAAAGAGGTATTTTTATCCCCTGGTCTGTGGATTGTTTTACTATGCCACAAGGAAGAGACAATTGAACACGTATTCATGACTGTTGGGACGCCGTTTTCCACTGGGACGTCATGCAGCGAACTATAAAGAAAGACTTGCCCATAACACCCTATGGCATCCGTTTTCTCCCGACGGAAAATGAAGGAGGAGTGCCATACGACATGTTATGCTATTAGGGTTGCACAGCCTGTGGCGCACCCGAATGGCTGTTAGACATGCTGACATAAATGTTCGAAGTACTCGTGAATATTTTATTGAAAGTGTCTGTTACATAAAGAAGTGTTCGATGCGCAAAACGAAAAGCCAGAATGGATTCATTCTGCTTCCGGCCACCGAGCGTGACGGTTCGTGGGATCATGGCCTCTTCAAGGGCAGCGACAGCGGTCACTTTTGGCCGCGGTAACAGGACCAATGACAACGATAACGAATACCCGTTTATTCTGCCTCAACTGCCCCAAGGACGAGTGGCGATTAATACCGTGTTTTTGCACGGTGATGTGCGTGCCAGACCCTACAAGGTGGAGGATTTCAGGGACGCCCTGCTGCCGACAGGCTTGATGCCTGAGGTGCTATGCATAGGGGCGTACCAGATTAACCACGTCTGGGCGGTAACCCTCTAGGATGCGACAGCCACAAAACGACTGGTGGCACTGAAGGAACTGCAGGTGAAGGGACGACGGTGCGTCATCGTCGACCCGCAGGACCAGCAGGTGAAGCTTAGGCTGCACTGGCTACTGTACGGCGTGGCCGACGAGGACATCCGGACGGCGTTCGCGGCTTTCGGGAAGGTGGAGGAGGTAAGCCGGGAGAGGTGGCGCGTCCAAGGCATGGGGGACAAGACGTCAACCACCAGGACCGTGCTGCTCAAGCTCAAGAGCGGTCTCAAAGTAGAGGACCTTCCTCGATCAGGTCCGCGTCGGTGGAGAGCTCGCTTTGGTGGTCGTTCCCGGGCGGCCTATGCAGTGCTTGCGCTGCCAGGGCACTGGGCACGTCCGGCGAGAGTGTAAGGTGCCGCGCTGCTCCCGTTGCAGACGTTTTGGGCACGTCGAAGCCGACTGCGTGAAGACCTACGCTACAGCGACAGGCCCAGCAGTGAGTGAAGCGGCAGCCGAACAGCTGATGGACGCAGTCGAGGCTGAAGACGCCGCTAAGGAGCCGGAGACCAGTGCCGCCAGCGAAGACAAGTACCGTGACAGTGCCGGAGGGCGCTGAAGCCAAGGTGGTCGAAGCTGCTGAGCAAGTGACTGGGCCGGCACGGGTCGACACGGAAGCTGTCCTTGCAAATGAAGGTGCAAGTGAAGGCGAAAGCGATGACGATGAATCAGAAATGGAACAGAGCGAGGCTGCCAACGACGGGGACCGGGCTGCTAGTCTCGGTGCAACCTTCAAGCGCCCCCGAGACGACGCCGGAGACCAGGACAACGCAGCATCCAGCACCGGGGACGTGCCGCCGACGAAAGCGCCTCTTGGGAGGCGTGCGGGTTTCAAACCCAAACCGAATGTTCCGCCCGAGAGAAGGCCTGGGGACAAAGCGCAGCACACTATCAACAACGCCGGGAAGCCGGGCGGCTCCGGAGGCGGCTAGCCGAAGGCTAGTCGTGAAAGGTATGCACCATGCTCCGGGCCTACCTCATTCTTTAGTACAGCATGGCTCCTGAACCAACACTGAGTATTGCCACACTAAACGTGAGAGGCTTGGCGGCTAGCCGTAGGCAAAGTCAAGTCCTACGGTTGGTCACTGACCACGACATAGACATTTTAGCTGTCCAGGAGACCAAGGTAGACGGGGAGGAGGAGACCGGGAGCATGGTGCGGCGTTTCACGACTAGATATTATGCGGTCGTGAGCCACGCGGTAGGGACGTGCGCCGGATGCGTCCTGTTTGTTAAGAAGTTGCCAAACCTTGTAGTACAAAGTGTGTTTTCATGTCAATCCGGAAGGATCGTATTTTGCGATTTTGTTTTTTGTGAAGTTCAATTTCGAGTTATATGCATATATGCGCCAAATGGTGTAGAAGAACGTGCTTTATTTTTTTCGAAACTTTTTCAGTTTATTAGCAGTGAAAAGTGCATGCTTTTGTTGGGGGATTTCAACTGTGTTTTGAGTGCTCGAGATAGATCCAATAATGCTGGTATCCGCGATAAAAGCAGTCATATATTGTCTAGGCTGATTAGCGAAAGTGAACTAGACGATGTATGTGAGAGACTTGAGGGGGAGCGGGAAGTGATGTTTACGCGATTTCAAGGCAGTAGCCATGCGCGGTTAGACCGCTTGTACATGTCACAGGACATGATTCCAAAGTGCCACAGTTATTCTGTTGCACCTGTGTCGTTCTCAGATCACTGCTTGGTGATGTGTACCATAGGAATGAAGAAGAAGAGTCAATCTTTTAACTGGGACCAATGGAAAATGAATGCCTTACTACTAAAAGACGCGCCATTTGTAGACGCAATTCATGAGGCCGTTATGGAAGTAAGCGATGAATGTATTGAAACAATAGCAGAGAAATGGGAAGGGTTCAAACAGAAGGTAAAAATGAAAGCAATAGAAAGATCGAGCTGCTTAACGTTTGAGAGCGAAATGAAAGAACGAGACTTACGAAATATACTTTATCGGCTGATAGCGCTGGAGTGCGAAGAGCCAGGGGCGTATAAGCAAGATATGCGAACCATCAAAGAAAAAATCGAACAGTTGGACAAAGAACGCTATCAAGGTGCGATTGTGCGTGCAAGAGCAAACGCATTAGTCGCGGGGGAGACGCCCACCAAAAGGGCGCTTGGAATGGCACACTCGTCGACGATAATAAGAGCATAGGCCGAGCGTTTTTAGAGTATTACCAGTCACTGTTTGCATATCAAGAAGCCAATGTAGATGAGTTCAAAAGGGTCTTTCTCAGTCGCATGCCGCGATTAAGTGACGACACGAAGGACCTATTAGAAGGCAGTATAAGAGAACACGAAGTCGAAAAAGCAATACATGATTTGAACAATGGCAAATCACCCGGACCTGATGGTCTGAGCGCGTGTTTTTATAAAGCCTTCAAGAAAGAACTGTCGCCCCTGTTAACAGACCTGTTTAACGCTGCGTATGTGAACAAAGCTTTGCCGCCTTCTTTTGGTAAAGCGCATACCATCTTGATACCTAAGAGTGACAAAGCAGAGAAACTTAGGCTCGTGACATCTTATAGGCCGATATCTTTAACCAATGTCGACTATAAGATTTTCATGAAGGTTTTGGCAGCCAGACTTCAAAGCGTCATCAAAGAAATAGTTGCAGACCACCAAACGTGTGGGATCAAAGGGAGGTCAATTTTTTCGAATATTCACACGATGCGGTGCGTGCTCGAGTGCTGTGACATCACTTACGACGGCGTCGCAGTGCTCCAGCTTGACCTCGAGAAAGCGTTTGACTGTGTGTCTCATGATATTTTGTTTGCCATTCTGGAACACGTTAATGTGGGTGCCATTATCACTGAGGGAGTGGCGTTGGCGTATCAGAACTGCACAACACGCTTAATTGTGAATAAATCATTGGGGGCCCCCATTAACGTCATGCGTTCTGTGCGTCAAGGCTGCCCCCTCAGTCCTCTTTTGTTTGCTATTTACATAGAAACGATGTGTTTGGCGATAATAGAGAATGCTCATATACGCGGTTATAGCTTGGCAGCCACAGAAGTCAAGCTCCTGGCATATGCAGATGATATCGCCGTGTGTTGTACAAACAGAGAAAGTGTAACGGAAACAATACGCGTTGCGAAACAGTTTTGTGATGTGACGGGCAGTAAAGTGAACTGGGGTAAATCCCTCGGTTTGTGGCACGGAGAGTGGTCTTCGGCCCCAGACAACTTTGCTAATGTGAGCTGGGTGAAAACCCCTACCAAGTATCTGGGTGTTCCCTTGGACAGTTACAAACACAGCGAGGAATACTGGACGAACCAAATAAAAGAAACAAGAGAGAAAGCAGACAGGTGGAAAGGCATCAACCTGTCCATTTTTGCAAAGGCAACTGTATGCAATATGTTTTTCATTACGAAGTTGTGGTACGTCATGCAGACGTTGTTTTGTTCAAGGGTAAATGTACAAAGGTTGCATAGAGTGTTCGCCGTTTTTATCTGGGAATCTAGCTGGGAAAGATGTAGCCGAACAAACCTGTTCAGACGGGTGAAGGAAGGGGGGCTGGGCTTGGCGCATCTTTTTGTACGACAGCCTGTCAATAGATTTTTGCTTTTTCGAGAATGTGCGTGATCCATTTCTGCGTACGGTATTACAGCTCAGGTTAAGAGACGCCTTGCCGGCACTCATTGTTAGTACTAATAGTATGCCAGGGGCGATTCGCGGCTATCTTAAAGAAGTAGTCGATAGTGTGCGCTTTCTTTCTGTGCGTTTTTCTTTCGATTATCTTTCTGACGTGAAAAGAAAGACATTATATAAAGATGTATGCGACATTGTATTTCCAGTGCCATTGTACAGAGCTGTATACAGTGGAGGAACAGGACAGGATGTTCTGAAACGGGTGAAAAGAATGGAGGTGCCTACTGGCGTTAAAACATTCTTTTTTAAGCTACACACAGGAACACTGTCAGTGAAGACATTCATGGAAGAACGTGGCTTCCTTGTACCATGGGGCTCACACTGCTTGATTTGCAAGCAACCTGAAACAGTAGATCATGTGTTCTTGCATTGCTGGGAAGGGGTCTACTTCTGGGACGTCCTAAAACGGACAATCAAGAAGGAGTTTCCGTTGAATCCGCACGGGATCAGGTACCTAGCGATAAAGAATGAGGACGGGGTACCATACGATTTAATCATGCTCCATGGCCTCCATGTTTATGGCGGGCACGGATGGCTGGGTACCATTGCGACCCAGACGCTAGGCCGGCTCGTATTTATTTTCGAGACAGTATGTCTCGGTTCATTGAAATAAAGAAAACACAAGAATGTGTACCCGATTGGCTGTCGAGGATAGAACCTCTGAAAGCATTAAAAGAATTTTAATTCGACAACGCCAGTCCATGTTGGACTGATGGCTTTCATGTTTTCCAGTACGTTTTGTAGTTGTGCTTTTTTTTTTTGTTCTGTACATTGTCAAAGACCGGCAATAAATAAAAAAATGTGGTTGATCCCTCTTATATAGGAATCGGTATAGAACACGAAAGTGAAACGTGTCTTCACAGAAGTAGTGTAATGTTTATTGCACATTGATATATAATGTCTATTGGTGTTTTGTGGCTAAAGCGCCCTTAGGCGTGATGCACCCACGCTGACGCCTGGTGGCACGTCTCCTCCATCACGACTACCAACGTCGATGACCATGAGCAACCGTCGTGCATATGGAAGCTGCACTACGCTGCACACGCTAGCACAACGCGAAAGACGAAGCACGTAACTGACACACTAATACAACGCGCAAGACAAAGCACGTAACTGAATCGTCACCGAGTCAAATCAGCGCGTACAGCGCGTCGTAATTGCAGCCTCCGCGATCAACTTCAGAAACATTTTCAGAGCTAATTGCGGAGGCCACGCTCCGCTGTGCTGAGTACGGTGAACGCCACCTAGGTGCGTTGGTAGTGCTTCTTGATGCCAGCGTCCCTTCGAATGCTGGCATCGAGGCGTCGTAGTGCTGAGACCACCGAAGCGTTCACTGTCGGTGCGCGTTAGTGTCATAATGCAGTACTTCTCTTTTCTGCTCGTAGGCGGCGGCACCGCCCCGAGCAAGAGCGCGGGTACACGGAGGAGTGTTAGATATATAAGGCGCGTCTGTGTAGCGCTCTGCAAATGCGTTTGTGGCGCAATGGGTTAAACGCTCGGCGATCTATCGTCGCGGACCGAGAGGTCGTGGGTTCGATTTCCAAATTTTTTGGAACTTTTTCTTCTGGTTTCTTTCTTAGTATTATGTTCGTGTACATTGTAAGAACGTCATTCCGTATTTCCGTATGACGTATTTCCGTGACGGAAATACGTCATACGGAAATACGGAATGACGTTCTTACAACGTCATTCTGGCAGCACTGTGTCTTACAACGTCTGGCAGCACGTTCTGGCACGTTCTGGCAGCACGTTCTTACAACGTCATTCGTTCTTACAACGTCAGACTTCACTGACGTATTTCCGTCACGGAAATACGTCAGTGAAGTCTTGGTGGACCCCGGCATAAAACACTTTCGCGTTAAAAAAAAAGCCAGAATGGATTAGTGTGATAAACGAGCTTGCGAACCTTAGGCGGTTTTAGAATCTCGTGCACACCAAAGACTGGTGGGCACTTTTACCAATTGTGAAGTGACGAAAATCTGTCTGTATTTTGCAAAAGGCAATAAAGAAAAAAAAAGCGCCGCTGGTGTAGTGGTTTCATGCGAGATTCCCATTCTTGCGTCCCGGGTTCGATTCCCGGGCGGCGCAGTCTTCTTTTTCCTTCGTCATGCTCATTTATTGTTCTTTTTCTTTCTTTGTTATTGACACTCTTCTTATTATGAGCGATGTACCGACGCGCCGCTGGTGTAGTGGTATCATGCAAGATTCCCATTCTTGCGTCCCGGGTTCGATTCCCGGGCGGCGCAGTCTTCTTTTTTCTTCGCCATGCGCATTTATTGTTCTTTTTCTTTCTTTATTATTGACACTCTTCTTATTATGAGCGATGTACCGACGCGCCGCTGGTGTAGTGGTATCATGCAAGATTCCCATTCTTGCGTCCCGGGTTCGATTCCCGGGCGGCGCAGTCTTCTTTTTTCTTCGCCATGCTCATTTATTGTCTTTTTCTTTCTTTATTATTGACACTCTCTTATTATGAGCGATGTACCGACGCGCCGCTGGTGTAGTGGTATCATGCAAGATTCCCATTCTTGCATCCCGGGTTCGATTCCCTGGCGGCGCAGTCTTCTTTTTTCTTCGCCATGCTCATTTATTGTTCTTTTTTTTTCTTTGTTATTGACACTCTTCTTATTATGAGCGATGTACCGAAGCGCCGCTGGTGTAGTGTATCATGCAAGATTCCCATTCTTGCGTCCCGGTTCGATTCCCGGGCGGCGCAGTCTTCTTTTTTCTTGCCATGCTCATTTATGTTCTTTTTCTTTCTTTATTATTGACACTCTTCTTATTATGAGCGATGCACCGACGCGCCGCTGGTGTAGTGGTATCATGCAAGATTCCCATTCTTGCGTCCCGGGTTCGATTCCCGGGCGGCGCAGTCTTCTTTTTTCTTCGCCATGCTCATTTATTGTTCTTTTTCTTTCTTTTTATTGACACTCTTCTTATTATGAGCGATGTACCGACGCGCCGCTGTGTAGTGGTATCATGCAAGATTCCCATTCTTGCGTCCCGGTTCGATTAGTCTTCTTTTCTTGGCCATGCTCATTTATTGTTCTTTATTATTTCTTCTTATTATGAGCGATGTCTGGTGTAGTGGTATCATGACATCCCGGGTTCGATTCCCGGGCGGCGCAGTCTTCTTTTTTCTTGGCCATGCTCATTTATTGTTCTTTTTCTTTCTTTATTATTGACACTCTTCTTATTATGAGCGATGCACCGACGCGCCGCTGGTGTAGTGGTATCATGCAAGATTCCCATTCTTGCGTCCCGGGTTCGATTCCCGGGCGGCGCAGTCTTCTTTTTTCTTCGCCATGCTCATTTATTGTTCTTTTGCTTTCTTTATTATTGACACTCTTCTTATTATGAGCGATGTACCGACGCGCCGCTGGTGTAGTGGTATCATGCAAGATTCCCATTCTTGCGTCCCGGGTTCGATTCCCGGGCGGCGCAGTCTTCTTTTTTCTTCGCCATGCTCATTTATTGTTCTTTTTCTTTCTTTATTATTGACACTCTTCTTATTATGAGCGATGCACCGACGCGCCGCTGGTGTAGTGGTATCATGCAAGATTCCCATTCTTGCGTCCCGGGTTCGATTCCCGGGCGGCGCAGTCTTCTTTTTTCTTGGCCATGCTCATTTATTGTTCTTTTTCTTTCTTTATTATTGACACTCTCTTATTATGAGCGATGTACCGACGCGCCGCTGGTGTAGTGGTATCATTTGCAAGATTCCCATTCTTGCGGTCCCGGGTTCGATTCCCGGGCGGCGCAGTCTTCTTTTTCTTCGCCATGCTCATTTATTGTTCTTTTTCTTTCTTTATTATTGACACTCTTCTTATTATGAGCGATGTACCGACGCGCCGCTGGTGTAGTGGTATCATGCAAGATTCCCATTGTTGCGTCCCGGGTTCGATTCCGGGCGGCGCAGTCTTCTTTTTTCTTCGCCATGCTCATTTATTGTTTTTTTCTTTCTTTATTATTGACACTCTCTTATTATGAGCGATGTACCGAAGCGCCGCTGGTGTAGTGGTATCAAAGATTCCCATTCTTGCGGTCCCGGGTTCGATTCCCGGGCGGCGCAGTCTTCTTTTTTCTTCGCCATGCTCATTTATTGTTTTTTTTTCTTTGTTATTGACACTCTTATTATGAGCGATGTACCGACGCGCCGCTGGTGTAGTGGGGATTCCACTTCCGGCCACCGTAGCGTACGGGCGTGTAATGTCGAGCTCCTTTGGAGCAGCGAATGCGGCCCAGCAGGGCCGCGGAAACAGGACAGATGCCCAGGAGTCTAAAGACTATGACATTATTTGCCTCAACTGCCATCAGGTTCTTCTGTTTTAAATACTTTATTCCTTCACGCCAGCGTGAAAGCCAGGCCTTTTCGAGCTGAGGACTTCCGAGACACTTTGAATCGTCTGGAATTGCTTCCCGATGTGGTTGCCTTGGGGGCGTTTCAGATGAATCACGTATGGGCGGTGACCTTCAAGAATGCGGAAGAATGAAAAAGTTGCTCACAGTCACCGACCTGACTGTCAAGAATCACCGCTGCCTCGTGATAGATCCGAGCACCCATACTGTGCGCCTAAGGCTTTATTGGCTGCTTTACCACATGCCTGATGAAGACGTGCGCACCGCTCTCGCAGCCGTATGGGAAGGTGACGGATGTTTGCAGAGAGCATTGGCGTGTACCAGGACTCGGCGATAAGGGCTCTTCAACACGGACGGTTAGTCTGCAACTAAAGGCTGGCCTTACTTTGGACGACCTGCCACACCAGCTACGTGTGTCTGGCATTATGGCCCTTGTTGTTGTACAGCGGTGAGCACTGTTAGGGTGAACACGCGAGCGCGTGGCCGACGGCACTGTCAGCGCCCCGTTACGGTCATCACTGGAAACATTGCGCATGCGCATCACGCCTTCCGCGAAATAATTGTTCCACCGCGCGCATGACGTCATGAATGCACTTGTTCGTCGTCTGCTAGCCGCATTTTTGTTTTCTAAGCCCATGCATGCTGCATTTTAAGATTTCTTTAAATATCTGTGCTTGAACAGAACAAGACAAAAAAACTTGTATATCTATGGGGGCGTGTCTATTCGTTCCCTTCAAAGTTGTTGCGCATGCAACGCCGTATATAAAACAACCAAACATCTTTCGCAGCCGTTCATTCTGTCGCCAGATCGTATTATGGCTAGGGTTCCCGATGATGAACGGCGCTCAATTGTCGATCTTTCCCTGAAAGGTTATTCCCAGCAGTATATTGGCGCTTTAGTTAATAGGCCCCTGAAGACTGTGAACAGGATAATTCAAGCCTACAAGTATGAAAGGTCGCATTCAGGATGCACCCCGCGCGCCCCGCCCTAAAGCTACCACAGACGATGAAGACGCCCTCATAGTTGCAGCTGCTGTTCGTAACCCTTTCTTGCCAGCCCCAGCAATACGCGAGGACTTGGATTTGGACGTTTCGGACACCACTGTTCGACGTCGCCTGCGTACTGCGGGCCTTCACAGTCGCGTCGCAGCGCAGAAGCCACTACTAACGGCGGCAAACAAGGACGCACGACGGCAGTTCGCTGAGCTGCACGAAGCATGGACATCAGAAGAGTGGGGTCGCGTCATCTTTTCGGATGAGTCGACGTTTTCGACGCGACAAGACCAAAGATTGCGTGTTTGGAGACTACCAGGCACACGGTGAGGCAAACTTCCTGCTTTGAAAAGCAATTGTTTTAGGTAACGTCACAATGCCACGCAGGAACAACCCGGACAACGTGCAAGGTGTTTCTGCCAGTGGGAGATCGAGTGTGAACGTGTGGGGTGCTGTTCAAGATATGGTTTAGGGCCCCTGCAACGTATACGTGGACACTTATCGTCGGAACAATACTACAACATTTTGAACAATGTGCTGTTGCCATATGCGAGCAGTTTATTCCAGACGGTGATTACCTGTTCCAACAGGACCGGTCACCGATACACACGGCGCGGGCTGTCAAGGAGTTCCAGGCGGAGCAGCACATGCAGCTACTGGAATGGCCTCCGAAAGGAGCGGACCTGAATGTGATAGAAAACGTGTGGGGCCGTCTGAAAGCTTCTTTGGCAAGGAAGCCCCTTTATTCCGCGACTTCGGACCAGTTGTGGCGCAAGTCAGCAACGAGTGGGAAAGGCTGAAAGCCGATCGGGAATATGTTCGATCACTTTACGACTCGTTACCGTCCAGAATAGCTGCAGTCGTTGCTGTAAGTGGTCACATGACTCGCTATTAGATTTGCTCATGTTTTTATATTTGTTCTCAGGGTCTTGTTTAACTTGAATTGCAAAAGTGCAATTTTCTTGATAAAAATTTAATAATTATCCCCTTACACTCACTTTTTTCCTTCACGCGCCAATCTTCAATCCAGATGGACCTTGAAATGCAGAAGGTATCAGCTCAGCGAACAAAAAATGCGGCTAGCAGACGACGAACAGCGTATCGATGACGTGATGCGCGCGGTGGAAAGAGTGTTTCGCAAAAGCACATGCTGCGCATGTGCAATGTTTCAAACGATGGCTGTTACGCGGCGCTGATAGTGCCGTCGGCCACGCGCTCGCGTGTTCACCCTAACAGTGCTCACCGCTGTACCTGAAGGCCGCCGCTTTGTCTGCGGTGCACAGTCGAACAGTGCAGATTCACCGAGATTGCCGCGTCCCAAGGTGCAAGCTGTGTCGGCGCTTCGGACATGATGATAGCCAGTGCGCTAAGACCTACGCGAGCGTGGCCAGCCAAAGGAGCCGGGAGGACCCACGCAGAGCACATCATGGACGAGGTGGACGCGGCGGAGGCAGAGGGCGACAAGGTCAGCGAACCTATATCTCCAGCAGTTGAAACTTCCGAAGGAGAGAATGTGAAAAGTGTTCAAAGTGAAAATGGTGATGTGCCATGTGTACAGCAGGAAACGGCCACCCCAACGTGCGTGGGCAAAGACGCCCCTCACACCGCTCCGCCCTCACCGGGTAATGACGAAGAAGACATGGACGTCGCAAGCAGCTCGTCTGCGAAGCGGCCCCACGGGCAAGTCTCCGACGGCGACGACGGTTCCAGTGAGAAGGTGCAGGAGCCACCCAGAAAAGACATTCCGTACCGCCGTTCATCCTTTAAACCAAAGCCTAACGTTCCGCCGGATTCCCATCCGACGGTAACGAAGGCGCCCCCGTAATAACGAGGGCGTCGTCGAGCAATGCTGTTGTGCAAGGTGAGGGACGGACTCTCTACATTGGTAAAGTGTGGCCGTCTTTGTTTTTTTTTTGTTATTATGAAAGGTTTTCGCACTACTGCGAATCGGCAAAATGCAAGGATTTAGTTAACCTAGAGGCCCAGTTCTCTCTTTCGGAATAAACAACAAAACAAGGATGGATTCGAAAATCAAAAATAGCAGCTACGCATTGGTACGCTTAATGTCCGAGGCCTCGGGCCAGAAGGCGGCAGTACCAGGTCAGCCGCTTATTGCACGACAATGAATTGGACATAGTCGCTCTACAGGAAACAAAAATTGAAAGTGAAGAACGAACGGATCGAATGCTCGAACCATTTAGAGCTCGATACAATGCTTGCGTTTCTCACGCTGTCGGTAATTCCGGTGGCTGCGTTTTGCTATTGCGGAAATCTTTAGAAATTGTTGTGCAATCTGTATTTGTTTGTCATGAAGGTCGAATGATCGTGTGTGATTTCTTGCTCTGGGATGCTGAATGGCGGGCAATTTGCATATACGCCCCAAATAATGAAAGAGAACGCCGCGACTTCTTTGAAAATCTAGATGTGTATATGAAATCTGAGCGCTATGTCATCTTGCTGGGAGATTTCAACTGTGTTTGTTTACTGAGACCGCAATAGCTACTCGCTAGTTCGTGATCACAGTGCGCTTTTTTTGCTCGCAGCAGTCCAAGAGCATGAATTAGAGGATGTTGGTGCTGTGTTTGCGGTGGAATGCAGACTGTGTTTACGCATTTCCAAAGGGGCAGTCACGCTCGATTAGATCGAGCATATGTATCAGCGAGACTGGTTCCGTTGTGCAGTGGCTATGATGTGAACCACGTATCTTTCAGTGACCATAGTCTCGTTATGTTCTCCCTTGGCAAAAGAAAAGAAAACCGATCTTTCAATTGGGACTTATGGAAATTCAATGTCAAGCTTCTGGACGATGCAACCTTTCTCGAGTTTGTAAACGTTCGTTTACGAGAGATGCTTGCTTGTGAATCCGGAGGGTTCATAACGATGTGGGAAGAATTTAAACAGGACTTTAAAATAACAGCCATTGAAAGGGCCTCTATATTACGCTATAATGAAAAAAGAAAGGAAATGAATTCCGAAGTAAGCTGAACAAAATGTTGTCGATAAAATGCGCACAGCCAGGCGAGTTGTCAAATGAGATAAGGAACGTAAAAATGAGCTTGAAATCCTTGATGTCGAGAGATATAAAGGGTCAGTCATACGTGCGCGTGCAGAGCATTTGTGGCTGGGGGAAACGCCCACAAGAAGGGCTTTGACCGAAGAGAAAAGATACGCGTCACAAATGAAATAAAAGAAATTGAATATGGTGACGTACGTAGTAGCGATAGTGATACAATACAGCGGGCCTTCACCGGACACTACCGAGAGTTGTTGAGCTGCAAAGGACTAGTGGAAGCTGGTTTTGACATGGAATATCTGCCTTTAATGCCGAGGCTAGATGAGGACGTAAAAACCGTTCTTGAGGAACCCATTACCTTCAGTGACATCGAAAGAGCAATTGATGAATTGAAACCTGGAAAAGCGCCAGGACCTGATGGCCTAGGCGCGGCTTTCTATAAGGCATTTAAGCATGAACTAGCAGTCGTTTTACACCATGTTCTAGCGGAGGCTTATGAAGTAAAATATATGCCACCATCTTTCCGGAAAACCCATACCGTCCTGATTCCGAAAACCAACGACCCTTTAAAGCTTCTCTCAGTAAGATCGTACCGCCCCATAAGTTTGTTAAATGTCGACTACAAAATATTTATGAAAGTGTTAGCAAGAAGGTTGCAGTCAGTGATGACATCAATAGTAGGCCCACATCAAACATGTGGCATAAGAGGCCGGTCGATACTGAATAATATACATGTGGCAAGAAGTATTCTTGAGTGTTGCGATGCATGGGAGGCAGAGTGGCAATGATGCAACATGATTTGGAGAAGGCTTTCGATCGTGTTGTACACAGTGTGCTTTTCTCTATTCTAGAGCATGTGAATGTTGGCAACATTATACTAGAAGGATTGAAACTATGTTATGAAGAGTGTAGCACGAACTTGATAGTAACAAACAGCTCTCTGGGGAAATTAAAATTTGTAGAAAGTATAAAGCAAGGATGTCCGGCTTCGTCACTTCTCTTCGCAATTTACTGGAGCCTTTTGCTTAAAAGTGATACACAGTGACAAAATAAGGGGATTCCGCTTAATGACGAGTGAAGTGAAAATTCTCTCGTATGCAGATGATGTTGCCGTCTTTTGTGGGGACAAGGAAAGTGTTAGCGAAACTGTTCAACAAGCTCGAACGTTTTGCAAAATGTCTGGAAGCGTTGTTAACTAGAAGTGTAAAGGTTTCTGGCATGGAAGCTGGGATGAGAAGCCCAATGTCTTTGAAAACCTACAGTGGACAGTCTCGCCCCAAAAATATCTAGGAGCACCTTTAAACTGGTATGATGATCCTTCAGAATATTGGAAAGAAGAGATTGAACGGGTGCGCACGAAAACCACCAAATGGGGAGGAAAAAAATTTATCCATATTTACTAGGTCAGCGATTTCCAATACGTTCCTTGTTGCACGAATTTGGTATGTGTTGCAGGTGATTGCTATGTCACGAGCTAGTGTGCAAAAATTTCACAGGATCCTTGCAGTATTTGTATGGAATTCAACATGGGAGCGCACGAGCCGACTAAATTTGTTTCACTCCCTGAAAAGGGGAGGGCTTGGCTTAGCCCATCTTTTTCTGAGGCAGATTGTCTCAAGGTTTATATTTTTGCGGGACCAGCACGACCCTTTTTTGCGTGCAGTGCTTCAAGTGAGATTGCACAGCGCCATTCCTGAGTTTATTGTGTCTTCGTGTGGGGTTACAGGAAGTAGTTTGTTCGGGTATCTACGCGAAGTTGCAAGCGCTTTCAAAATTCTTAAAGTACGTTCTCGTTAGATTATCTCAACTTTGTATCAAAGAACAACTGTATAAAGATCTTCGTGACGTCATGCTTCCAGTGCCTCTTTATCGAAACATGTTTTTTGTCAGTGCGGGTAAGGACGTTTTAAAAAGAGTTAAAAGAATGCCGGTTCGACCGTCTGTGAAAACTTTCTTTTTTCTACTTCATAGTGGTACGCTCCCAGTCAAACCTTGGCTGCAGGAAAAGGGTTTTTTTGTTCCCTGGTCAGCTGACTGCCTTTTATGCCGGAAGCCTGAAACAGTAATCCATATATTCCTGGACTGTTATGATTCTGTATTTCATTGGGACATTCTCCAGAGAACGCTGAAAAAGGATTTGCCCCTCACAGCATATGGGATTCATTTTCTTCCAGTAAACAATGATGAGGGCGTACCATATGACATGTTCATGGTATTAAGCCTGCACAGTATCTGGAAAACCAGAATGGCATTCAAACATGCAGAACCTGTTGTAAGAACGGTAAGGGAAAACTTCATTGAAAGTATTGCCTATATGCGTGATGTGTACCAATCAAAAGATGAACAGCCAACATGGTTTCCCGTACTTAATGACCTAGTGTCATTAAAGCCCTTTTAGTTGTGCCGCGTCAACAAGCTATTGGTTGGCGCTTTTAGCATTTTTTATGTTGGGTTCCGTGTTGTATGTTGTTATGGAAATAAAGAAAAAAAAAGCGCCGCTGGTGTAGTGGTATCATGCAAGATTCCCATTGTTGCGTCCCGGGTTCGATTCCCGGGCGGCGCAGTCTTCTTTTTCTTCGCCATGCTCATTTATTGTTCTTTTTCTTTCTTTGTTATTGACACTCTTCTTATTATGAGCGATGTACCGACGCGCCGCTGGTGTAGTGGTATCATGCAAGATTCCCATTCTTGCGTCCCGGGTTCGATTCCCGGGCGGCGCAGTCTTCTTTTTTCTTCGCCATGCTCATTTATTGTTCTTTTTCTTTCTTTATTATTGACACTCTTCTTATTATGAGCGATGTACCGACGCGCCGCTGGTGTAGTGGGGATTCCACTTCCGGCCACCGTAGCGTACGGTCGTGTAATGTCGAGCTCCTTTGGAGCAGCGAATGCGGCCCAGCAGGGCCGCGGAAACAGGACAGATGCCCAGGAGTCTAAAGACTATGACATTATTTTGCCTCAACTGCCATCAGGTTCTTCTGTTTTAAATACTTTATTCCTTCACGCCAGCGTGAAAGCCAGGCCTTTTCGAGCTGAGGACTTCCGAGACACTTTGAATCGTCTGGAATTGCTTCCCGAGGTGGTTGCCTTGGGGGCGTTTCAGATGAATCACGTATGGGCGGTGACCTTCAAGAATGCGGAAGGAATGAAAAAGTTGCTCACAGTCACCGACCTGACTGTCAAGAATCACCGCTGCCTCGTGATAGATCCGAGCACCCATACTGTGCGCCTAAGGCTTTATTGGCTGCTTTACCACATGCCTGATGAAGACGTGCGCACCGCTCTCGCACCGTATGGGAAGGTGACGGATGTTTGCAGAGAGCATTGGCGTGTACCAGGACTCGGCGATAAGGGCTCTTCAACACGGACGGTTAGTCTGCAACTAAAGGCTGGCCTTACTTTGGACGACCTGCCACACCAGCTACGTGTGTCTGGCATTATGGCCCTTGTTGTTGTACCTGGAAGGCCGCCGCTTTGTCTGCGGTGCCAGCGAACAGGGCATATTCGCCGAGATTGCCGCGTCCCAAGGTGCAAGCTGTGTCGGCGCTTCGGACATGATGATAGCCAGTGCGCTAAGACCTACGCGAGCGTGGCCAGCCAAAGGAGCCGGGAGGACCCCGCAGAGCACATCATGGACGAGGTGGACGCGGCGGAGGCAGAGGGAGACAAGGTCAGCGAACCTATATCTCCAGCAGTTGAAACTTCCGAAGGAGAGAATGTGAAAAGTGTTCAAAGTGAAAATGGTGATGTGCCATGTGTACAGCAGGAAACGGCCACCCCAACGTGCGTGGGCAAAGACGCCCCTCACACCGCTCCGCCCTCACCGGGTAATGACGAAGAAGACATGGACGTCGCAAGCAGCTCGTCTGCGAAGCGGCCCCACGGGCAAGTCTCCGACGGCGACGACGGTTCCAGTGAGAAGGTGCAGGAGCCACCCAGAAAAGACATTCCGTACCGCCGTTCATCCTTTAAACCAAAGCCTAACGTTCCGCCGGATTCCCATCCGACGGTAACGAAGGCGCCCCCGTAATAACGAGGGCGTCGTCGAGCAATGCTGTTGTGCAAGGTGAGGGACGGACTCTCTACATTGGTAAAGTGTGGCCGTCTTTGTTTTTTTTTTTGTTATTATGAAAGGTTTTCGCACTACTGCGAATCGGCAAAATGCAAGGATTTAGTTAACCTAGAGGCCCAGTTCTCTCTTTCGGAATAAACAACAAAACAAGGATGGATTCAAAATCAAAAATAGCGCTACGCATTGGTACGCTTAATGTCCGAGGCCTCGGGGCCAGAAGGCGGCAGTACCAGGTCAGCCGCTTATTGCACGACAATGATTTGGACATAGTCGCTCTACAGGAAACAAAAATTGAAAGTGAAGAACGAACGGATCGAATGCTCGAACCATTTAGAGCTCGATACAATGCTTGCGTTTCTCACGCTGTCGGTAATTCCGGTGGCTGCGTTTTGCTATTGCGGAAATCTTTAGAAATTGTTGTGCAATCTGTATTTGTTTGTCATGAAGGTCGAATGATCGTGTGTGATTTCTTGCTCTGGGATGCTGAATGGCGGGCAATTTGCATATACGCCCCAAATAATGAAAGAGAACGCCGCGACTTCTTTGAAAATCTAGATGTGTATATGAAATCTGAGCGCTATGTCATCTTGCTGGGAGATTTCAACTGTGTTTGTTTTACTGAAGACCGCAATAGCTACTCGCTAGTTCGTGATCACAGTGCGCTTTTTTTGCTCGCAGCAGTCCAAGAGCATGAATTAGAGGATGTTGGTGCTGTGTTTTGCGGTGGAATGCAGACTGTGTTTACGCATTTCCAAAGGGGCAGTCACGCTCGATTAGATCGAGCATATGTATCAGCGAGACTGGTTCCGTTGTGCAGTGGCTATGATGTGAACCACGTATCTTTCAGTGACCATAGTCTCGTTATGTTCTCCCTTGGCAAAAGAAAAGAAAACCGATCTTTCAATTGGGACTTATGGAAATTCAATGTCAAGCTTCTGGACGATGCAACCTTTCTCGAGTTTGTAAACGTTCGTTTACGAGAGATGCTTGCTTGTGAATCCGGAGGGTTCATAACGATGTGGGAAGAATTTAAACAGGACTTTAAAATAACAGCCATTGAAAGGGCCTCTATATTACGCTATAATGAAAAAAGAAAGGAAAATGAATTCCGAAGTAAGCTGAACAAAATGTTGTCGATAAAATGCGCACAGCCAGGCGAGTTGTCAAATGAGATAAGGAACGTAAAAAATGAGCTTGAAATCCTTGATGTCGAGAGATATAAAGGGTCAGTCATACGTGCGCGTGCAGAGCATTTGTGGCTGGGGGAAACGCCCACAAGAAGGGCTTTGACCGAAGAGAAAAGATACGCGTCACAAAATGAAATAAAAGAAATTGAATATGGTGACGTACGTAGTAGCGATAGTGATACAATACAGCGTGCCTTCACCGAACACTACCGAGAGTTGTTGAGCTGCAAAGGACTAGTGGAAGCTGGTTTTGACATGGAATATCTGCCTTTAATGCCGAGGCTAGATGAGGACGTAAAAACCGTTCTTGAGGAACCCATTACCTTCAGTGACATCGAAAGAGCAATTGATGAATTGAAACCTGGAAAAGCGCCAGGACCTGATGGCCTAGGCGCGGCTTTCTATAAGGCATTTAAGCATGAACTAGCAGTCGTTTTACACCATGTTCTAGCGGAGGCTTATGAAGTAAAATATATGCCACCATCTTTCCGGAAAACCCATACCGTCCTGATTCCGAAAACCAACGACCCTTTAAAGCTTCTCTCAGTAAGATCGTACCGCCCCATAAGTTTGTTAAATGTCGACTACAAAATATTTATGAAAGTGTTAGCAAGAAGGTTGCAGTCAGTGATGACATCAATAGTAGGCCCACATCAAACATGTGGCATAAGAGGCCGGTCGATACTGAATAATATACATGTGGCAAGAAGTATTCTTGAGTGTTGCGATGCATGGGAAGGCAGAGTGGCAATGATGCAACATGATTTGGAGAAGGCTTTCGATCGTGTTGTACACAGTGTGCTTTTCTCTATTCTAGAGCATGTGAATGTTGGCAACATTATACTAGAAGGATTGAAACTATGTTATGAAGAGTGTAGCACGAACTTGATAGTAAACAAACAGCTCTCTGGGGAAATTAAAATTTGTAGAAGTATAAAGCAAGGATGTCCGGCTTCGTCACTTCTCTTCGCAATTTACTTGGAGCCTTTTTGCTTAAAAGTGATACACAGTGACAAAATAAGGGGATTCCGCTTAATGACGAGTGAAGTGAAAATTCTCTCGTATGCAGATGATGTTGCCGTCTTTTGTGGGGACAAGGAAAGTGTTAGCGAAACTGTTCAACAAGCTCGAACGTTTTGCAAAATGTCTGGAAGCGTTGTTAACTAGGAGAAGTGTAAAGGTTTCTGGCATGGAAGCTGGGATGAGAAGCCCAATGTCTTTGAAAACCTACAGTGGACAGTCTCGCCCCAAAAATATCTAGGAGCACCTTTAAACTGGTATGATGATCCTTCAGAATATTGGAAAGAAGAGATTGAACGGGTGCGCACGAAAACCACCAAATGGGGAGGAAAAAAATTTATCCATATTTACTAGGTCAGCGATTTGCAATACGTTCCTTGTTGCACGAATTTGGTATGTGTTGCAGGTGATTGCTATGTCACGAGCTAGTGTGCAAAAATTTCACAGGATCCTTGCAGTATTTGTATGGAATTCAACATGGGAGCGCACGAGCCGACTAAATTTGTTTCACTCCCTGAAAAGGGGAGGGCTTGGCTTAGCCCATCTTTTTCTGAGGCAGATTGTCTCAAGGTTTATATTTTTGCGGGACCAGCACGACCCTTTTTTGCGTGCAGTGCTTCAAGTGAGATTGCACAGCGCCATTCCTGAGTTTATTGTGTCTTCGTGTGGGGTTACAGGAAGTAGTTTGTGCGGGTATCTACGCGAAGTTGCAAGCGCTTTCAAAATTCTTAAAGTACGTTTCTCGTTAGATTATCTCAACTTTGTATCAAAGAAACAACTGTATAAAGATCTTCGTGACGTCATGCTTCCAGTGCCTCTTTATCGAAACATGTTTTTTGTCAGTGCGGGTAAGGACGTTTTAAAAAGAGTTAAAAGAATGCCGGTTCGACCGTCTGTGAAAACTTTCTTTTTTCTACTTCATAGTGGTACGCTCCCAGTCAAACCTTGGCTGCAGGAAAAGGGTTTTTTTTGTTCCCTGGTCAGTTGACTGCCTTTTATGCCGGAAGCCTGAAACAGTAATCCATATATTCCTGGACTGTTATGATTCTGTATTTCATTGGGACATTCTCCAGAGAACGCTGAAAAAGGATTTGCCCCTCACACCATATGGGATTCATTTTCTTCCAGTAAACAATGATGAGGGCGTACCATATGACATGTTCATGGTATTAAGCCTGCACAGTATCTGGAAAACCAGAATGGCATTCAAACATGCAGAACCTGTTGTAAGAACGGTAAGGGAAAACTTCATTGAAAGTATTGCCTATATGCGTGATGTGTACCAATCAAAAGATGAACAGCCAACATGGTTTCCCGTACTTAATGACCTAGTGTCATTAAAGCCCTTTTAGTTGTGCCGCGTCAACAAGCTATTGGTTGGCGCTTTTAGCATTTTTTATGTTGGGTTCCGTGTTGTATGTTGTTATGGAAATAAAGAAAAAAAAAAGCGCCGCTGGTGTAGTGGTATCATGCAAGATTCCCATTGTTGCGTCCCGGGTTCGATTCCCGGGTGGCGCAGTCTTCTTTTTTCTTCGCCATGCTCATTTATTGTTCTTTTTCTTTCTTTATTATTGACACTCTTCTTATTATGAGCGATGTACCGACGCGCCGCTGGTGTAGTGGTATCGTGCAAGATTCCCATTCTTGCGTCCCGGGTTCGATTCCCGGGCGGCGCAGTCTCCTTTTTTCTTCGCCATGCTCATTTATTGTTCTTTTTCTTTCTTTATTATTGACACTCTTCTTATTATGAGCGATGTACCGACGCGCCGCTGGTGTAGTGGTATCATGCAAGATTCCCATTCTTGCGTCCCGGGTTCGATTCCGGGGCGGCGCAGTATTCTTTTTTCTTCGCCATGCTCATTTATTGTTCTTTTTCTTTCTTTATTTTTGACACTCTTCTTATTATGAGCGATGTACCGAAGCGCCGCTGGTGTCATTCTGCTTCCGGCTTCCGAGCTTAACGGATCGCGGTATCATGGGCTCCACTGGAGCGGCTAATGTGGCAGTCAGCCGCGGCAACAGGCTTTTGACTGAGGATGATAAGGGCTACCAGATTATTTTGCCACGACTACCAACAGGACGCATCGTATTAAATACGGTTTTTTTGCACGGCTACGCTCGTCTTCGCCCGTTCCGTGTAGAAGATTTTCGGGACGCGCTTCAAGCTGTTGGTATGCTCTCGGGCGTCGTCGCCCTTGGAGCGTACCAAATCAACCATGTGTGGGTGGTGACGATGAACACAGCCGAGGCTTCCAAAAACCTGGCGGCGCTGAAGGAATGCAGGTCAAGGGGCGTCGCTGCCTGGTGATCGACCCGAAGGAACAACAGGTGAAGCTGCGTCTCCACTGGCTTCTGCACGGTGTTGAAGACGAGGACATGAAGACGGCGTTGGCCTCCTTCGGCAAAGTGACTGAAGTGACCCGCGAGCGCTGGCGAGTGGATGGCGTCTCTGACAAGGGCTCAACGACTCGAGCAGTGCTACTGCAGCTCAAGTCTGGGATGAAGGTCGACGACTTGCCCCATCCGATACGCGTCGCCGGCGAACTCGCGCTTGTGGTCGCCCCAGGTCGCCCTATGCAGTGTCTGCGCTGTCGGGGTTCTGGCCACGTACGACGAGAATGTAAGGTTCCCCGTTGCTCCAGGTGCAGGCTTTTCGGCCACGCCGACGCGGACTGTGTAACTCTTACGCAGTAGCCGCGGGTTCGGCAGAGAGCGAGCCTTTGACATCAGAGCACATGATGGACGTCATCGAGGCGGAGGACGCGGCCAAGGGAGCCGGAAGCGGCAACGCGGCGGCAGAAACGAGCGAGACGACCACCCCGACGAAAGGAGGACGGGATGATGTCTCTACCCCCACGGAGCCAGCAGCAACTCTCGGGAGCGTGACGGAGACCCCGGCAGAGAACGAGAGCCCCCAGCAGGCTACTGACGCTACTCTGGCAGCAGAAGATAGCACGACCCCCACCAACGCCGCATCGAAGGCGTCTCGGCATCGGTCAAGAGGTCCCTGCAGCAGGACGAGAAAGTCGACGGAAAGGCCGGCGGTGACTCTGAGGCTCCGCCCGCTAAGACGTTGTCCGGAAGGCGTTCGACCATCAAGCCTAAGCCGAACCTGGAGGCCGACCGTAGGCCAGCCGCTAAGCCGACCCCAGACGAAGTCGACCGACGGCCACCGGATGGCCACGGAGGCGTCTAGCGGACTGCTAGACGTTAAGGTGAGCACCATGCTCCGGGCCTTCTCCCCCCCCCCTTCTTGTATTAGTAATGGCTTCCAACCCGTCGCTTAGCCTCGGCACGCTAAACGTTCGAGGTCTGGCCGCCAAAAGGAAACAGAGTCAGGTGTACCGACTACTAGTGGACCAGGACCTCGACGTTTTAGCCGTGCAAGAAACCAAGGTAGACGGCGAGGAGCAGACCGGGAGCATGGTGCAAAGGTTCACCTATACGTACTATACGGTAGTGAGCCACGCCGTAGGGACGTCGGCTGGATGTGTATTGTTCGTGAAGAAGCTCCCAGGGCTTGTTATGGAAGGTTACTTTTCATGCACCTCTGGCCGTCTTATCGTTTGTGACTTCAGCTATTGCGATGTCCACTGGCGCGTGTTGTGTGTTTATGCACCTAATACAGTGGAAGAAAGGGCAAATTTCTTTCTTAACCTACAGCATCACCTCTCGGTGCACAAAATGATGGCCTTAGTTGGTGACTTCAATTGCGTATTGAGTGCCCAGGATAGGTCTACGCGACGCATAGTTCATGACAAAAGCAGTGATACCCTGGCACAGATTCTACGCGAATACGAATTGGAGGACATCGCTGAGTGTTTTCGGGGGGACCGAGACGTGAGGTATACTCATTTCCAGGGCACAAGTCACGCGCGATTGGACCGTATTTATTTGTCAGATGACTTAGTCGAAAAACTCCAGTATTATGCAGTGACCGCAGTATCCTTTTCTGACCACTGCCTGGTAAAATGCAGGGTTGGCCACAAGAAAGAAGGAAGCAAATTTGTGTGGGACTGTGGAAAATGAATGCGGAGCTGCTACGGGATGACACTTTTAACGAAAAGGTAGTGGCTGCTCTGAACACTTTTGGAAATGACAGTTCCATCAAGTTAGGCGAGGAATGGGAGTTGCTGAAGCAAACTATTAAAATGAAGGCAATCGAAAGGGGTAGCGTACTGCAATATGAAAAGAAGGCAAGAGGAAAACGCTTTAAAATCAATGCTGGATAAATTTGCGAAGCTCGAATGCACGCAACCGGGCGCTTATAAAGAAGATATGCGTGCCGTTAAGAAGAAACTTGAGGCGTTTGACGAAGAGCGCTACCGGGGTGCACTGGTGCGCGCGAGAGCAGAAAGGCTGGCATGCGGCGAATGCCTACGAAAAGAGCGCTGGGATTAGCAAAAAAGCACTCCAGACGCAAGCATATTGAGGCCATCGAACGCGACGGGGTTGAAGTAACCGATAACCATAACATAGGGTGTGCTTTCTTTGAACACTTTCAAAAGCTTTTCGCATTCAGGCCCGTCAATATGCAAGGATTCAAACGCCTATTTTTGGAGCGAATACCGCAATTGTCGAGCGAAGTAAAAGATACGTTAGAACAACCAATAACAGAAAACGAAGTGATGAAAGCTATCGAAGACCTGAACCCTGGCAAGTCACCAGGACCAGACGGTCTTTGTGCAGTTTGGTATAAAACTTTCAAGGACCACCTAGCTCCTAGTCTAACCGCAGTTTTCAATGAAGCATATGAACTGAAAATGCTTCCACCATCCTTTGGCCAGTCCCATACAGTACTAATTCCGAAAACAGAAGAGACCGAAAAGCTCAAGCAACTTTCCTCTTACAGACCATAGCGCTGACTAACTGCGACTACAAAATATTGATGAAGGTACTGGCACGTCGGGTTCAGTCAGTTATCAAGGATATAGTCGGCCCGCACCAGACGTGCGGCATCCGCGGAAGAACGATTTTGACCAACCATTCATAAGATAAAGTGCATGCTAGAGTGTTGTGACGCCATGTACGATGCAGTGGCGATCCTCCAGCTGGACTTGGAGAAAGCGTTTGATTGCGTTTCGCATGAGATCTTGCTTACCATCCTGAAACATGTCAATTTTGGCCGCATAATCACTGAGGGGGTGACCATGGCGTACCGGAGCTGCTGTACGAGACTTATAATTCAGACATTGGGGGCCCCCATTAATGTGAAGCGCTCCGTTCGCCAGGGTTGTCCACTCAGCCCACTCTTGTTTTGTGTTTACCTAGAAACTTTGTGTCAGGCTATAATCCAAAATAATCACATTAACGGATTTCAACTGCAAGCAGCAGAGGTCAAGTTATTGGCTTATGCTGACGATGTGGCTGTATGCTGCAAAGATACGCAGAGTGTGTTGAATACTGTTAGTATCGTCAGAAGGTTTGGTGAAGTCACTAATAGCTTTGTGAACTGGCAGAAATGTTTGGGTTTTTGGCATGGAAGGTGGGCGTCTACCCCAGACCACTTTTCGAACGTAAGCTGGGTTACGACACCAGTTAAGTACCTTGGCGCACCCCTTGATGCCTACAAGGACAGTAGCGTATACTGGAAGGAGCGAACAAAGGAAATAAACGAAACAGCGGACAAATGGAACGCGGGCTACTCGTTAATATTTGCGAGAGCTACAGCATGCAACATGTTTCTTGTCACAAAGATCTGGTACGTAATGCAGGTCCTACAGTGTTCTCTGATTAATGTGCAGAAACTGCACCGCGTGTTCGCTGTTTTCGTGTGGGCATCAAGCTGGGAGCGATGCAGCCGAGATAATCTATTCCGGCGTGTTAAGGATGGCGGTCTTGGGTTGGCGCACCTCTTCTTGCGGCAACTCGTGAACAGGTTATGTTTCTTTCGCGATACGACTGACCCTTTTCTGCGCACCGTTATCCAAATGAGACTATCACGAGCCCTTCCCGAGTTTGTTGTTGGTACCGAAACAATGACAGGTCCAGTTCGTGGTTTCTTCCGGGAAATAGTTGACAGTCTTTCTTTTCTGCGTGCTCGTTTTTCAAATGCATATTTGTGGACTGTAAAACGGAAAAAGCTATATCGAGATTTGTGTGATAGTGTTTTGCTTGTACCCATGTACAGAGCCGTGTACAGTGGAGGCCCAGGCCTAGACGTTCTGAAAAGGGTGAGAAAGATGCCAGTGCAACCAGGCACCAAATCGTTCTTCTTTAAATTGCATACCGGTACTTTACACGTTAAAACATTTCTGGAAAAACATAAGTTCTATTTGCCAAGGGGAACCAACTGCCTTATTTGTAGAAAACCGGAAAGGATTGATCATGTCTTCATCCACTGTTGGGAGGGGGTCTATTTCTGGGACGTGTTGCAAAGAACCTTAAAAAAGGAGTTACCGATAGATCCCCAGGGAATCAGGTTTTTGCCTGCAAATGACGACGAAGGATTCCCGTACGACCTGATCATGCTCACGGGCCTCCACTGTCTATGGCGCTCGAGAATGGCGGGGTACCACTGTGACCCTGATGCCCGATCGGCACGTGTATACTTCCGTGAATGTATGCAGAGGTACATAGAAGTACAGAAATCACAACAACCTGTTCCCGAGTGGCTGTCCAGGGTTGAACCCCTGACAGAACTCAAGGAATTTTAATAGACAACGTCATGCCGCAGTAGCGGACCGCAACAAATGTATATATTGCTGTTTTTGTATAGTTTTCATTGCAATTTGTGTTGTTCTATGTCGAGGACTGGCAATAAAGAAGAAAAAAATAGGTAGCGTGGCCGAGCGGTCTAAGGCGCTGGTTTTAGGCACCAGTCTCCTCGGAGGCGTGGGTTCGAATCCCACCGCTGCCATGTCGTGTCACTTTTTTTACGTGCGCTCTTCGGCAAAAAGCGCACGCGACGGTCACTCGGCAGGTGAACAGTGGTAGCGTGGCCGAGCGGTCTAAGGCGCTGGTTTTAGGCACCAGTCTCCTCGGAGGCGTGGGTTCGAATCCCACCGCTGCCATGTTGTGTCACTTTTTTTACGTGCGCTCTTCGGCAAAAAGCGCACGCGACCGTCACTCGGCAGGTGAACAGTGGTAGCGTGGCCGAGCGGTCTAAGGCGCTGGTTTAGGCATCAGTCTCCTCGGAGGCGTGGGTTCGAATCCCACCGCTGCCATGTTGTGTCACTTTTTTTACGTGCGCTCTTCGGCAAAAAGCGTACGCGACCGTCACTCGGCAGGTGAACAGTGGTAGCGTGGCCGAGGGATTCCATTTCCGGCTTTCGAGCGATACGGTCACGGAATGTCGCGCTCCGTCGGAGCGGTATCAGCGGCCCCAGCGGGTCGCCGGAACAGGTTTTTTGCTGCTTCAGAAGATTACCAAGTTATTCTGCCGAACCTGCCAACAGGGAAAATTGTGCTAAACACAGTGTTTATGCATGCTGACGTTACTGCTAGACCCTACAGAGTGGAAGACTTCAGGGACACATTGCTTCATCTTGGTGTGCTGGCCGACGTTATCACGTTAGGGGCGTACCAGATGAACCACGTCTGGGCTATCACCCTCAAGGATGCTGCGGGTACGGAGAAACTACTTGCTGCGAAGGACGTGAAGGTTAAAGAACACAAGTGCCTGATAGTCGACCCTAATGACCGAGATATTCGCTTCAAGATTCACTGGCTGCTCCACGGTGTTGCTGACGAGGATGTGCGTGCCGCGCTATCGCCGTACGGGAAGGTGGTCGACGTGTCAAGGGAAAAGTGGCGTGCGCATGGCGTTCTCGACAAGGGCTCTACGACCCGTACGGTTACCTTGAAGTTGGGGCCGGGTTTCAAGATCGACGACATACCGCACCAAATCAAGGTGGCCGGTGAACCTGCGCTAATTGTTGTACCAGGCAGGGCCCCACTTTGCCTCCGTTGCAAATCTAGTGGGCATATACGCAGAGACTGCCAGGTGCCACGTTGTGCGCTTTGCCGACGGTATGGCCATGAGGACTCCCAATGTGTGAAAAGCTACGCAAGTGCTGCAGGATCCTTGAGGGGTGATGACACGTCAGAGCACCTCATGGACGAAGCTGATGCCGAAGAAACGGCGGGAGGTCAAACCTCAAGCGTCGAGGCGTCTTCTGGGCCGACCACGGTAGACGGGGCAGACAACAGCAAGTCTTCCGAAGAAGAGTTCCCACCCCTCTCCCAAGGTACGGATGTGAAAGCTGAGCCTAACAAGAACACCGAGGACGCTACCGAAGACGCCGAGGCGGACAAGTCCGCGTGTATGGACGTCACGGAAGCACCAAGCTCTGGTGTGGCAGCAAAGCGGGCTCACGAGGATACCAACGAGACAACGGCGAACACCGACGGCGAAGGGCAACCACCAACCAAGGCGGCTATCGTTCGGCGGCCCTCACTGAGACCTCGACCGAACGTGGCCACCGGTAAAAGTGTGGCGGCAACGCCGCCTACAGCGCCAACGTAGCGTAAGATCTGCCATGGCACGACGCCCTGGCATGCGGCTTTTTGCTGAGAGAACCACCACGATTCCCAGCCTTTCTTCATAGTCACTATGGCTTCTATTCCTAAATCGCTACGTATCGCGACGATTAACGTCCGAGGGCTTGCGTCTAAACGAAAACAGAGTCAGCTGTACCGATTGGTGACCGAGTTTGACCTCGACATTGTGGCGATACAGGAAACTAAAGTTGATGGTGAAGTAGAGACTGGGAACATGGTTCGACGTTTTACGTTGTCTTATGACGCTGTGGTTAGCCATGCTGTAGGGACGTCAGCAGGTTGTTGCCTTCTTTTGCGCCAGAGCTTGGGCTTATCAATACAAGCGACATTAAGTTGTGACTCAGGGAGGCTCATCATCTGCGATTTTCTTTTTGCCGCTAAGGAGTGGCGTATGATTTGTGTGTATGCACCTAACAATGCGGAAGAGAGGCGAACCTTTTTCGAGCGTGTTAATCAATACTGTGACTGCCAGAAACTTGTCATTATTGCCGGTGATTTCAACTGTGTGCTTTCTGCAGCAGATAAAACTAGCAGACGTGATTTTAATGACATAAGCACTGTTATTCTTAGAGAAATTGTGAATGATGGTGGTATGGAAGATGTAGGGCAATGTTTGGAAGGTACGCGAACCGTCCAATTTACTCATTTTCAAAGATCGAGTCATGCCCGATTGGATAGAATATATGCGTCTTTGGATATTATACCTCTGTGTCAACAGTATCATGTTACGCCAGTCTCCTTTAGTGATCACTGCTTAGTTTATTTTACTATAGCAAGTCGAGAAGACTCAAGGAATAATTTTAATTGGCAGTTATGGAAACTGAATTGTAAGCTGATGAATGACGATGTTTTTGTGAAGCAAGTAACTGATTTATTTAAAAAACTCAAGGAAAACAACAAAATTCCTTGGGGAGAAAGATGGGAATTATTAAAGAATCAGGTTAAAATAAAAGCACTGGAACGTTCAAGTGCAGTAGCTAGAGAAGCAAGGTTTCAAGAAAAAACACTACGCACCAACCTTCAACTGCTACTTAATCAAGAATCGCTCAGACCGGGTGAATTTATGGACGATATACGAGTGGTGAAGCGCAAGCTGGAGCTTATCGATACCGAACGGTACCGTGGTGCCTTAATACGCGCAAGAGCTGAAAGGCTGATAAGCGGAGAATCGCCGACGAAAAGAGCGTTGGGGGCGGAAAAGTGGCATGCGCGAATGCAGCAAATAGTAGAAATTGAACGCGCAGGTGTGATCACTAAGGATACTGACGAAATTGTTAGAACGTTTTCGGAGTACTATCGTGCGTTGTTTGCTCGCAGCGTAGTTGATATCGACCGTTTCAAACGTGAGTTTGTTTCCTTGATTACACGGTTGGACGATGTGACAAGAGAAGCTTTGGAGCAGCCCATCACAAATGAAGAGGTGGATTTTGCGATAGAAAACATGAACTTAGGGAAATCGCCGGGTCCAGACGGCCTTGGTGCAGCGTTTTATAAAACATTTAAGGGAACAGTCTCTCCAATTCTAACGCGTATTTATAACGAAGCTTACGAGCTTAAGTCGCTACCGCCATCCTTTGTTACTGCGCATACGATTCTTATACCTAAATCTGATGATACAGTAAAATTACGAAATGTAACTGCCTATCGACCCATCAGCTTGACAAACAGTGATTATAAAATCTTCATGAAAGTGTTAGCTAAGAGATTACAAACTGTTATCTCGGAAATTGTAGGGAAGCATCAGACATGCGGCATTAAAGGGCGCTCCATCACTACGAACACTCACGTGGCGCGTTCTATTCTGGAATGTTGTGATGTTATGGGTGCTGGAGTAGCCATGCTACAGATAGACTTCGAGAAGGCGTTTGATAGGGTTCCCCATGACGCTCTCTTGTGTGTACTAGACCATGTAAATGTAGGCCATGTTATTAGAGAAGGCGTCGCGATGGCGTACAGCTCGTGCACGACGCAGTTAATAGTGAATAAAGTGGTTGGTGAGCGCATACCAGTGCTACGATCTCTGCGCCAGGGGTGCCCAATATCAGCATTGCTGTTTTGTTTGTACATCGAATCGTTTTGTCTACATGTTATTGCAAGTGAGCATATACGTGGGTTCAAACTGCAAGAGGTAGAAGTGAGGTTGCTGGCCTATGCCGACGACATTGCCGCTTTTTGTACGGATTATGACAGTGTTCTGCATGTTATTAAAACTGTGGAAAGTTTTTGTCTTTCAAGTAGAAGCTGCGTGAACTGGGGAAAGTCTCTGGGGTTTTGGCACGGCTATTGGCCGTCTAAGCCAGACACTTTCGCGAATTTAAGATTCGTGACCACTCCTGTTAAATATTTGGGAGTGCCCTTAGAAAATTATCAGGACAGCGAACCTTACTGGCGCAATGAAATTGGCAACTTACGCGAGAAAACCAATAACTGGAATGGCTGGAATCTGTCAGTCTTTGCAAGAGCGACAGTATGCAACTTATTTTTTATAAGTAAGTTGTGGTATGTAATGCAAGTGATACACTGTTCAAGAATGAATGTCCAGAAACTTCACAGAATATTTGCAGTGTTCGTTTGGGGCTCCTCATGGGAGCGAACAAGCAGAACCAATTTGTTTAGGCGAGTTCGTGATGGCGGGTTGGCGTTAGGCCATTTGTATCTACGTCAAATAGTTAATCGGTTTATGTTCTTCAGAGACGTAAAAGATCCCTTCCTTCGAACATTGTGCCAGGTTCGGTTGGGTAATGCCCTACCAGATCTTTTTGTCTCAACGGATCGCATCCACGGATGCATTCGGGGTTACTTAAAAGAGGTTGTTATGTCCACCCGTTTTTTGTGTGTGAGGTTTTCTACAAACTACTTAAGTGATGTGGGTCGGAAAAAGTTATACAGAGACCTGTGTGATGTGGTGTTACCAGTGCCGCTATATAGATCTTTGTACAGTACCTCAAGAGGAAAGGATGTGCTTAAGCGTGTCAAGAAAATGATGGTACCTCCAGGAGTTAAAACATTTTTCTTTCGTTTACACACCGGGACACTGACCGTCAAGACATGGATGGCAGAAAGGGGACTTTTTGTGCCCTGGGGAGTACACTGCCAAATATGTAGGCGAGACGAAACTATTGACCATGTGTTTTTAGAGTGTTGGGACGCGGTATTCCTGTGGGACATTCTACAGAGGACCCTTAAGAAAGATTTTCCGCTGCACCCTCAAGGAATCCGATTCTTGGCTATCGATAACGAAGATGGAGTACCTTATGATTTAATTATGCTCATTGTATTGCACAGTGTCTGGAGATGTCGCATGGCTGTCCGAAATGCAGATATTGACGCCAGAGCAGCTCGCCAATACTTCAAAGAAAGCATTCACAGATATGTAGAAGAACAGAAAGCACGAATACCTGTGCCACACTGGCTGCCTTGTGTAGAATCGCTTTTGAATATGAAATTTATTTAGATTTACTTTCTCCAAGACAGGAGAATCCTTTTAGCATTTGACTATTTTTATGTATTTCAGTCCTGTATCTCTTGTAACTGGCAATAAAGAGAAAAAAAAAAAGGTAGCGTGGCCGAGCGGTCTAAGGCGCTGGTTTTAGGCACCAGTCTCCTCGGAGGCGTGGGTTCGAATCCCACCGCTGCCATGTTGTGTCACTTTTTTACGTGCGCTCTTCGGCAAAAAGCGCACGCGACCGTCACTCGGCAGGTGAAGAGTGGTAGCGTGGCCGAGCGGTCTAAGGCGCTGGTTTTAGGCACCAGTCTCCTCGGAGGCGTGGGTTCGAATCCCACCGCTGCCATGTTGTGTCACTTTTTTTACGTGCGCTCTTCGGCAAAAAGCGCACGCGACCGTCACTCGGCAGGTGAACAGTGGTAGCGTGGCCGAGCGGTCTAAGGAGCTGGTTTTAGGCACCAGTCTCCTCGGAGGCGTGGATTCGAATCCCACCGCTGCCATGTCGTGTCACTTTTTTTACGTGCGCTCTTCGGCAAAAAGCGCACGCGACGGTCACTCGGCAGGTGAACAGTGGTAGCGTGGCCGAGCGGTCTAAGGCGCTGGTTTTAGGCACCAGTCTCCTCGGAGGCGTGGGTTCGAATCCCACCGCTGCCATGTTGTGTCACTTTTTTTACGTGCGCTCTTCGGCAAAAAGCGCACGCGACCGTCACTCGGCAGGTGAACAGTGGTAGCGTGGCCGAGCGGTCTAAGGCGCTGGTTTTAGGCACCAGTCTCCTCGGAGGCGTGGGTTCGAATCCCACAGCTGCCATGTTGTGTCACTTTTTTTACGTGCGCTCTTCGGCAAAAAGCGCACGCGACCGTCACTCGGCAGGTGAACAGTGGTAGCGTGGCCGAGCATTCGGCTTTCTGCCGCGCTAGCAAGCGGACGTGTCGAACTTGAACTCCATAGGAGCGGCTTCAGCGGCCCAGCAGGGCCGCGGTAACAGGAATTTTGGTTCAGAAGACCCGGACTATCAAGTTTTGCTGCCTCAACTGCCTACAGGTCGGATTGTTTTAAATACATTGTTTTTACATGCCGATGTGCGTGCCAGGCCGTATCGGGTGGAGCATTTCCGCGACGCACTGGCTAGCTTAGGCCTACTGCCGGATGTTATCGCCCTAGGGGCGTATCAAATGAGCCACGTTTGGGCAGTGACTTTCGAGAGCGATGAAGGTGTGAAAAGGCTTGCAAGCGCCAAGGAAGTAAAAGTTAATGAACATCGGTGCATCGTGGTTGATCCAGCCAACCAGGCCGTGCGGCTGAAGCTGCATTGGATGTTGCACAACGTGACGGACGAGGACATACGCACGGCACTTTCACCGTTCGGGAAGGTCACGGACGTCTTCCGGGAGAAATGGCGCGTCCACGGAGTGCAAGATAAAGCATCGTCAACGCGTTCGGTGTCGTTGGTTTTGAATACGGGTATGACCGTGGAAGACCTGCCTCATCAACTTCGTGTCGCTGGTGAGCAGGCCTTAGTTGTTGTACCAGGCAGAGCACCACTTTGCCTGAAATGCCGAAACACCGGTCATGTTCGACGTGACTGTCGCGTCCCGAGATGTGCAGTTTGCCGTCGCTACGGCCATGACGAGACGGAGTGTGTTAAGACCTACGCGTCCGTAACGGGACCGGGGCTTCGGGAGGACGTGGCCGATCTGTTAATGGATGAAGCTGACGTGGATGAGTCTTTCCGCGCGCAATCTCTGCCGGCCGACACAATTGCCAGGCCCACTGAGCAGGCTTCCATAGCCTCGAAGGTTGCAACTGTGGTTACTGATCAGAAAACTGCAGTACAGACAAGTGACGAAAAAGGCAAAGAAGAAACGGCCATAGAACTCGCCACTCCCGGGCGAGTACAGCAGAGCATGGGCCAGCAACTGCAATGATGGACGTCGCAGACCCGAGTGCCAACTGTGCGGCTACGAAGAGAGCAAGGGACGTAACGAGCACCCAGGAGGAGGACTTGGACAACGAGACCCAAGACGAACCGACGCAGAAAACCCAGGCGAGTCGTCGGGCGTCCATTCGCCCGAAACCGAACATCCCGCCGGACAGACGGACGGCGGCAGAACCGCCTACCTAGGACCTGGTGCCTACTGGGGCACCCGGACTAGCGACGTCAAGAGATGGGTGCCACTTCAGAATTAGCCTACGCGTACACCGTAAAGGTACGCGTGTGGTTAGAGCGGCTTTTCGTTGAGCATTTGTTTTTGGAAAGTTTTTTACAAAGTGTTGTGATGGTTTCTTTTCCAGCGGCACCTTGCGATCGGCTTGCTTATACAGACTAATGGCGGTGAAATTAGAGACAGCATTGAGAGTGGCCACTTTAAATGTTCGTGGCCACTTTAAATGTTCGTGGCCTCGGAGCGCGAAGGAGACAGTATCAACTCAGTCGCTTGTGTATGGAGAAGGAACTCGATGTTGTCGCTTTACAAGAAACTAAGATCGAAACTCAAGAGCAGACCGATCGCATGGTGACGCCTTTCACGGCGCATTACAATGTGTGCGTATGCCATGCTAATGGTACATCAGGCGGGTGCGCGTTGCTTATACGGAAGAGTGCTGGCATTATTGAAGAAAGTGTAACTGTATGTCAAACTGGCCGCATGCTCATTGTCGATTTTTCTTTTTCTGGAGCGTCGTGGCGGCTCATATGCGTTTATGCGCCTAACATTGTGAATGACCGATTGTTGTATTTTGAGTATATAGAGCAGTATCTAAAGTGTGACCGCTACATCATATTTCTTGGTGATTTTAATTGTGTGTGTTCTGCGGAAGATCGAATCAGAGGGGAACATGTTCGTGACAAAAGTGCTGTCTTCTTGAGCTCACTAATTGACGACCACAACTTAGAAGATGTGGGTCAAATTTTCACTGACGGTACGATTCTGCAGTACACGCACATTCAAGGAAACAGCTGATCGAGGCTGGACAGAGTGTATGTTTCACTAGATTTGATCCCCCTTTGTAACAGTTATAATGTCACACCACTATCGTTCACGGATCATAGTTTAGTGAGCTTCGTGATGGGGGCAAAAGTTAAAAGAACACGATTCAACTGGAACACGTGGAAATTCAACGAAAAGCTGCTTGATGATGAGCCATTTGTGCGCAGAGTAAAGGAAAAGATATTAGACTTGATGACAAACAAGCATGACAATTTTATGGCTGCATGGGAAGAATTTAAGGTCCAAGTTCATTGCGATCGAAAGAGGAAGCAGCTGCCAGCATGAAGAACTGCAGAAACAAAGAGAGCTGCAAAGACAGCTAGAATTTCTTTTGAGCGTACAAAATACGGTTCATGATCAGGTTGCGGAAAATGTAAAGAAAGTAAGACATGAGCTGGAAGTTATTGACGCAGAGCGATACAAAGCTGCAGTTATACGCGCTCGGAGGGAACGGTTATGGATGGGTGAGATGCCAAACAAACGGGCAATGAGCGATGAAAAGCGGCATGCGTCAAGAAACGAGATTAAGCAGATACGTTTTCAAAACGAGGTGACGTCAGAAGCTGCCTTAATCGAGAGAGCCTTCGTTGAGCATTATCGGGAATTGTACGGCAATGGGGCTCGCTCTGGACTTGGCTTCGACAGCGAATTCATGAGCGAAATGCCAAGGTTGGAAAACGGTGTTAGAGAAAGCCTTGAAACGCCAATAAGTGTACCCGAGATTGAAAGGGCGATAGATGAGTAGCCGTCAGGAAAGTCGCCAGGGCCAGATGGCCTAGGCACCAAGTTTTACAAATCATTCAGTCAAGAGTTTTCCTGTATCTTGCACAGACTACTCTCAGAAGCGTATGAAGTTAAAAAAGTGCCACCCTCATTTCGCATGTCACACGTAGTGTTGATTCCTAAAACCGATGACCGGGAAAAGCTTCTTTTAGTAGGTTCATACAGACCGATAAGTCTGACCACACAGATTACAAAATCTTTATGAAAGTACTGGCTGGACGATTCCAAAGCGTGATTAAGGAGCTTGTAGGGCCACACCAGACGTGTGGCATTAAAGGCCGCACAATTTTTCACCAACACCCACATTGCAAGGAATGTGCTAGAATGTTGTGATGACATTGGGAGTCGGGTGGCGATGTTGCAACTCGACCTTGCGAAGGCCTTCGACCGGGTGTCACATGAGGTGCTTTTCTCTATATTGAAGCACTGCAATGTTGGGAACATCATTTTAGAGGGCGTTAAAATGGCTTATGAAGAGTGTTCAACGCAGATTGTAATTAATAAATGCCTTAGTTCGAAGGTGCCAGTCCGCTCGTCTGTACGACAAGGCTGTCCTTTGTCTCCATTGCTTTTTGCCGTATACCTCGAACCTTTTGTATGGCAGTCATCCATGATGTAAACATACGTGGTTTTAGGCTGCAGGCCGCTGAAGTTAAAATGCTAGCCTATGCAGATGACGTCGCCGTCTTTTGTGAAGACAAGGAAAGCGTTATCGAGGCTGTCCGCCTGGCAAGATCTTTCTGTAAGAACACGGGTGCCCAGATAAACTTCGAAAAAAGTATTGGCATATGGCATGGAAAGTGGGACGCGATACCCACTAATTTCGCCGGAATGCAATGGGCTACTGTGCCTGCACCCTATCTAGGTGTGCTCCTTGAGCACTATCAAGACTCGACGCAGTTATGGAGCGGACAAACAGAATTGATGAAAGAAAAGATAAAGGGATGGCAAGGCCGGGGATTATCAGTGTTTGCGCGTGCCTCAGCTTGCAATGTTTTTTTGATTGCCAAAGTCTGGTATATACTGCAAGTAATGTTCATGTCTCGCGTCAATGTTCAAAAAGTGCACCGAGTTTTTGCCACCTTTATATGGAACTCCACTTGGGAGCGAACCAGCCGTACAAACCTTTTTCGCAGTGTTCGCAGTGTTCGCAGTGGAGGCCTTGGGCTCTCACACTTGTTCATTAGACAGATTGTATCGCGCTTCTTTTTCCTGCGCGATGAAAGAAATGCTTTTCTCCGCATTGTCATTCAGGCGCGAATGGCAACAGAACTGCCGGAATTTGTTTTAACTACATCCAGTGTTTTCAGTAGAAGAGCGACTGGTTATTATCGTGAAGTAGTTGCGTCTTTTCGAATACTCTGTGCACGGTTTTCGTTGGAGTATTTCTGCTCAGTGAGAAAGAAAAAACTGTACGTCGATTTGGTTGACAGCATGCTACCTACCCCACTGTATAGGATGGTTCACTGTGGAGGCCCAGGAAAAGATGTGCTGAAACGAGTCAAAAGGGTGCCTGTAAGACCTGCTGCGAAAACTTTTTTTTCCAGCTACACACAAACACCCTCCCCGTTAAAATATGGCTTGAACAGAAAGGAATATTCGTACCGTGGACAACAAACTGCTTGCTGTGTAGAAAGCCCGAAACAATTGAACATGCCTTCATTGATTGTCGGGACGCAGTATTTCATTGGGATGTCTTGCAGCGCACCCTCAAAAAAGAACTCCCCATAACCCCGTATGGAATTCGATTCCTGCCAGTTGAAAGTGATCAAGGAATACCTTTTGATATGTTCATGGTCCTGGGCCTCCACAGTTTGTGGAAGACGAGAATGGCTGTTCGTCATGCTGACGCCAATGTACGCTCTACGCGAGAGAACTTTATTGAAAGTGTTTCTTTTATACGAGAAGTGTATCGTGCACAGAGTGAACCCGCAGACTGGGTTAGCATTCTTGATGAGCTGGTGTGCCTCAAGAAATTTTAATAAGACAATCCCGCCTGATGTGATGTCGGTGCACTGTATATATGCATTTGTATTTATTTTTTTGCTAGTGTGAAAGCAGGCAATAAAGAAAAAAAGTAGCGTGGCCGAGCGGTCCTAAGGCGCTGGTTTTAGGCACCAGTCTCCTCGGAGGCGTGGGTTCGAATCCCACCGCTGCCATGTTGTGTCACTTTTTTTACGTGCGCTCTTCGGCAAAAAGCGCACGCGACCGTCACTCGGCAGTGTGAACAGTGGTAGCGTGGCCGAGCGGGTCTAAGGCGCTGGTTTAAGGCACCAGTCTCCTCGGAGGCGTGGATTCGAATCCCACCGCTGCCATGTTGTGTCACTTCTTTTACGTGCGCTCTTCGGCAAAAAGCGCACGCGACCGTCACTCGGCAGGTGAACGGTGGTAGCGTGGCCGAGCGGTCTAAGGCGCTGGTTTTAGGCACCAGTCTCCTCGGAGGCGTGGGTTCGAATCCCACCGCTGCCATGTTGTGTCACTTTTTTTACGTGCGCTCTTCGGCAAAAAGCGCACGCGACCGTCACTCGGCAGGTGAACAGTGGTAGCGTGGCCGAGCGGTCTAGGATTCCACTTCCGGCCACCGCCGTGAACGGTCGAGGAATGTTTCGCTCCTCTGGGGCGGTGTCAGCGGCCATGTTTAGCCGCGGTAACAGGAATGCTGCCAGTGCCAACCAGGATTACGAAATCATTTTGCCTCCTCTTCCAACTGGTCGTATTGTTTTAAACACTGTATTTTTTCATGCGGATGTTCGAGGAAGACCCTACCGTATAGAAGACATCCGAGATGCTCTTGGGCGTTTGGCAATGCTCCCTGACGTTGAAGCGTTAGGGGCATACCAAATGAACCACGTGTGGGCGGTCACCCTCAAGAATACGGAGGCAAAGAAGAGACTGCTTTCTGCAACCGACGTTTCCGTGAAGGACAGTCGTTGTGGACCCGAACAACCAGGACGTTCGACTAAAGCTCCATTGGGTGCTTCATTACGTAGACGACGAAGACATACGGACTGCGCTTGCACCTTACGGTAAGGTCACCGAAGTTGCAAGAGAGCGATGGCGAACGGAAGGTTTATCAGACAAAGGCTCTACAACGCGCATTATCAGCCTTCAACTCAAGGCAGGGTATACCAAGGAAGACATTCCACATCAACTACGAGTAGCAGGAGACCTGACGTTGGTAGTAGTGGCCGGAAGAGCTCCACTCTGCCTACGGTTGTAAAGGAACCGGTCATATACGACGCGAATGTCGTGTCCCTCGGTGCGCACTGTGCAAACGCTTTGGCCACGCCGAGGAAGACTGCGTGAGGACTTACGCGAAGGTCACAGGGCGCTCTGCGTGGGACGACAATGCAGAGCTACAATGGATGAATTGGAAGCTGAGGAAGTTGCCACCAGCAAGACCGAGAACCCGAGTCGGAGGGAAACGCCCCCTTCGCTCCAGTCGCCCAATGCAGACGAGAACAGGATAACGACAGCAGGTTGTACACCTGTACCGTCTCCTGTGACGACAACCAGTGCTTCCAGCAGCTCAGTGGAAAAAAATATGAGCCAGCCGACCCCTTTGGAAAAGTCCGAAGACGTTGATATGACGGATTCGAAGATCGGCGCAGGGAAAAGAACACGTGAGGGAAACAGCAGCAGGGAATGGAGCCTCAAACGAGCCCAATGCCGGCGAGCAACCCACTAAAGCGTCCCAAGGGCGCCGCCCGAGCTTCAAGCCGAAACCCAACGTACCGCCGGACCGTCACATTCCAGGGGGGCTCGTAGCCCCCTGTTTCAGAGAGGCCTGTACTGTCTCAACCCCTGGTCAGGCGCTACGCATGCAAAAGTGAGGGAGGACAGCTGAGGGGCTTGAACCCCAGTGCCTTGTTGATAAGGCACTCATGGTGTGTTCGCCGTGGCAACCGCAGAAACACCAGCTACGAGTGGAATTTTCAGTGTCCCACAGAACGAGGTGAGCGCCATGCGACCTGTTTGATCACTCTTATAAATGGTAGTAAGACTTGACGAGCCCCTTAGCATAGGCACGCTAAACGTGCGAGGCCTTTTCTTCAAGGCGTCGACCAGTATCAAGTGAGCCGTCGTTTACTGGAGAATGACCTCGACATCGTAGCGATTCAAGAAACGAAAGTCGAAAGCCAGGCTCAGACAGACCGCATGGTAGAACCATTTACTCGACGCTATTATGTATGTGTTTGTCATGCAGTGGGGTCGTCCGGCGGATGTGCCTTGTTATTACGTAACTCCCTAGGAATCGTAGTAGAGAGTGTGGACTGTGTGTAAACTGGACGGTTTAGTTGTGTGTGATTTCTTGTTCTCTGCTTTGAAGTGGCGGGCCATTTGTTTGTACGCGCCCAACAGAGAACGAGCGCTACGATTTTTTTGAAAGTGTTGCATCCTTTTTAAATAGCGAAAGGATAATTCTATTCCTGGGTGATTTTAACTGTGTGTGTTTCTGCTGCCGATAGAGCACGGAACGAACCAGTACGCGACAACAGTGCCATGAAATTAAGCACGATAGTTCAGGACCACTCTCTCGAAGATATCGGTCATATTCTAGCTGGCGGTAGACGGCCACAGTTCACTCATTTCCAACGTGCAAGCCATGCACGCTTGGATAGAGTATACATATCTGCAAATATAGTGCCGTTATGCCAAGATTACAACGTCAACATGTTTCGTTCAGTGATCACAGCTTGGTTATGATTTCCTTAGAGCAAAGCGCAAAGGGCCGTCGTTCAGTTGGGCACTTTGGAAGTTTAATGACAAGCTTCTGGACAATGATAAGTTATGAAAAAAGCAAAAGAAAGTATTGAAAGACTTCTGTCTAAAACGGACAGCTTTATCGCTGAGTGGGAGCTGTTCAAACAAGAAATAAAGATCAATGCAATCGAGGGAGCATGCCGCAATGCGACGCAGTGAAAGAAACAAGGAAAATGTACTCCGTAGTCAATTGGACTACTTGCTGAACGCAGAAAGCCTACAAACAGGGCATTGAATAATGAAATTAAAGAAATAAAAGACAAACTGGAGGCTATAGATGTCGAGAGGTATAAGGGGCCATTGTTCGCGCTCGTAGCGAAAGATTGGGTTGGGAAAGGTCGACCAAACGCTCGTTAACGGACGAAAAAAGTTATGCCGTTAAAATGAAATAAAAGAATACAGTATGAGGGTGCCATAACAAATGACAAACGGATAATTGAACTTGCTTTTGTAGAGTACTTTAGAAATCTGTTAGGTCATAAAATGAAAATTGCAACCGGCTTTGAAAATGAGTACCTTCACTTAATGCCAAGATTAGACGATGATGTGAAGACGCGTCTTGAAGCAGATATTACCGCGCGTGCAATTGAAGAAGCAATTGATGAATTAACTGTAGGGAAATCTCCAGGCCGGATGGTTTAAGCAGTTCTTTTTACAAAGCTTTTAAAGAAGATCTGGCAAAAGCCCTGCATTGTGTAATAACTGAAGCAATAAAGAAAATGTAGTGCCCCATCTTTCAAGTGCTCTCACATTGTATTAATCCCAAAAACAGATGACCCGGTCAAGCTCTTATCGGTCACGTCCTATCGACCGATAAGTTTAAGCAACGTTGACTACAAATATATATGAAAGTACTAGCAAAAAGATTACAAACCGTGATCACAGTTTTGGTGGTAGACCTCACAAACTTGTGGAATCAGAGGACGCTCGATATTTACCAACATTCATGTTACCAGAAGTATACTTGAATACTGCGACGATTTTTCAGAACGGGTGGCTATGTTACAACTTGACCTAGAAAAAGCTTTCGATCGCGTATCCCATGAAATTCTATTTAGTCTTTTGCAGTATATTAATGTTGGGTCTGTGATTACTACTGGTGTGCAAATGTGTTACACTCACAGTTCAGCTAGCATAATTGTGAACAAAACTGTTAGTGAAAGCTTCAGCGTTCAGTGTAGTATCAGGCAAGGGTGCCCATTATCATCATTATTGTTCGCAATTTTTCTCGAACCTTTCTGCTTAAAGATTCTCAACAATGATAAAATATACGGCTTCAGATTGCTCACAAGCGAAGTGAAAGTACTATGTTATGCTGACGACATAGCAGTCTTCTGTGACGACAAGGAAAGCGTTAAGGAAAGCGTTAAAGAAGCAGAGTTATTTTGCTCGCTCACGGGCAGTGTAATCAATTGGGAAAAATGTTTGGGCTTCTGGCACGGACCGTGGGTCAACACTCCAGATTACTTCGCTAACATGAAATGGACTGTGACACCAGTCAAATATCTCGGAGTGCCCTTAGAACACTACCGCGATACCCCCAATACTGGAACGAAGAAACCAAACGTGTTAAAGAACAAACTGATAAATGGGTGGGCGCGATTTCTCCGTTTTCGCGCGCGCTACAGTTTGCAACGTGTTTTTAGTCGCAAAAGTGTGGTATGTTCTTCAAGTGCTATGTATGTCTCGTGCCAACGTGCAAAAGTTACACAGAGTCTTCGTAGCAGTGTTCGTGTGGCGTTCAACATGGGAAAGAACAAGTAGAACAATTTATTTCGATCAGTCCGTAGCAGGGACTAAGTTATGCATTTATTTCTCAAGCAAGTTGTATCAAGGTTTATTTTTTTTGCGCGACAAAAGAACGGATTTCTCGAACAATTTTGCAACTGACGATTGAGTGACGTAATTCCTAGACTTTATTGTATCGAGTAACAGAAAAAGAAAGATGTGTTTTCGCGGCTTGTCTTCGTGAGTTGTTATGTCGTTTAAAGAATGCCAAAAGTCAGCTTCAAATGGCGTATTCCCCCCCCCCTATTACGTGTCAAAAAAGCGGTTTATCCACAGA
>NC_051154.1:422195928-422240693 GCF_013339745.2 Dermacentor silvarum
CTGTCCTAGATTTGACATTTTCTAGATCAGGCATTTCCATTTCTTATTTGACTGTGGGGATGCCGCCACTAGTAGTGACCACCGCCCGATGTCATTGAAATAACAACCCCCTCATTTCTTTAAATAAACATACGCATACTTTCGTGGACTATTCAAATTTTAAAAACAATTTACAGTCAACCTTGTCTTCTAGAACAGATATGGAAACAGATATAAAGCGATGAGCCTTAGTGCAATTGAAGGGTACTATTAAAATCAGAATTTGTAGTATCATCAACAAAAGAGCGCATTGATTGTGCATGGTGGAATAGTGATTGCGCACGAGATTATCGCGACAGAAAAACTGCATGGAAGAAACTTATTTCCAATCAGTGCCCTACTAATTGGAGTAATTATAAATATGCTGCTGCTACGTTTAAAAGAACAGTTTCCTTAGCGAAAGATAATTATGATGAAAACGGTACAACTTTTTATCGAAAAGTGATAATAAAAAAGCATTATTTAGGTTTCTTCGCTATCGTAAGGCCTTTCCAGTGCCCATAAATATTGATTCAGTGCTTTTGCCACCAGAAGAATTATTAGAATCATTAAATAAGATCGCAAAAGCTTAGAGAGCGTTTTACAACTCAGCTGCAAGTAACTTCGTAGGGGTCTATCAGGGGATGACTTTATAGAGGTATCAATGGAAGACTTCAGCACGTTATTCGGCTGCTCCCTGGCACAGCTAGCTCCAGATCCAGATCGCATTACATCAGGCATGTTAAAAATATTGTTTGACCTCTCCCCACGAGACCTCTCCAATATCGTTAACTACTCCTCATGAACGCATGGATTCCTCCTGACTGGAAACTCGCAAAAATAATCCCCCTGCTCAAAACCAAGGAGCAGGATTGGACCCAGATAATATCAGACCAATCGCATTACCTCAAATGTTATGAAATTAATAGAAAGGGTATTACACATTCGTATTATGAAATTTTAACGGATAATACATTATTGAGCCCATGTCAGCTTGGATTTAGACCCGGATGCTCGATATGGTGCGCCCATGTCGATTTAGAGGAACGCATTAAGCTTGCACGGCACAGGCGGCAGTATGCAGCTTTAGTGACCCTTGATTTAGCTAAAGCCTGCGATAGTGTAGAACAGGCCATACTCCTACACGTTTTAAATAGCATGGATTTCCTCGATATATTATCAATTGGATACATAGAATTTTTAAAGGATATAAAATTTTAATTGTTCTCAGCGTGGCTTGTGGACACAAAAAATATAGTCAAACAAGAGGAGTTCCCCAGGGATCGGTCCTTTCTCCTATATGTTTAACATTTACTAAGTTCAATCCCATTGTGCGGTAGTGTTCAGTAATATGTCTATGCAGATGACATAGCATTCTTTGCGTCTGCGAGTGAATATTCACTACATGATCAGAGTACACTACAGTCATACTTGGGAACACTTGAAGCCTGGTTTGCGAATATTCGAATGTCGCTCAATGTTAACAAAAGCGCTTTGATTGTGTTTTCCATTGAATGTACCGATTAATATCTCTCTCCAATATCATCAGGAAATTATTCCGCAAGTTGACTTTATCAAATATCTCGGTGTAATATACGACACAAACCTGAGCTGGCAAAATCACATCGATCATGTTAAATCTAGGGCGACACGCGCGGTTGGCATGATAAGCAAACTTGGCCGACATCGCTCTGGGGCTACGCAGAGACACTTTAATGATGATTTATCGTATGTATGTTCGTCCGATATGGAATTTGGATGCGTGCTATTCTCTGGTGGGCCAGCGTACAAAATTAACCCCCTGGTTCTTCTAGAGCGGGAGGCAATTCGGAATTGTCTCGGTTGCCAAAATTTGTAGCCAACAATGTTTTATATCAAGAAGCACGACTGCCTACACTTCCCTGCAGATTCCGCATTCTAACGGTAAAAACATATTTAAACATTTATGCATCTTCTTTGAGAAGATCACAATTTGTATTTATTAGGGAAATGAGGGCATTTTTCGATGAGCATTGGTCGCGCCTACTTCGACCTCAAGTTTTGTTTGTACAAGCTGAGCTCGATCCATTAACTGTTAATATACGCGAGATCGCTTGCTCAGACAAACCCTTACCTAATATAATTATTGAATTTGACGATATATTTCCATCGAATGCCAAACTCCTGCCCACTACATACTTAAACGGCATGTTACAAGATCATTTAACGCAACTAGGAATAGATCACGTGATCGCGACTGACGCGTCAATGAATGAAGAGAAAGCGGGTGTGGGTATTTTCTTCGAATCACTATCCTGGTCTTATGCAGTACGCCTTCCGGATTTTACACCCATATTTTTGGCTGAACTAGCAGCGATTATCTTAGCTCTGCGGAAACTTCCTTCAAATTACTCAACAGTGGTTATAGTGACTAATTCACTGTCAGTATGTACATCGCTCACTTCATCTGCAGACACTACTGTAACCAATATATTTAAATTGTTAACCCCTCCTAACTTAAGTCTGGTACGATTGGTATGGGTTCCAGGCCATCGTGGTATATTCTTAAATGAAATGGCTGACACACTTGCGCGGATATCTCTTGATGGACCAGTTATGTCTGTCATGCCTAGTTCGGCGTATGTCACTGCGGCTAGGTTGAGAAAATTTTCCCTATTACAAGAGTATACAAAACTGAAAATCCAAATGTCGGAATTTAATCATTTGTCCTTTTCGTGGGACAATAAATGGTGCCCCACACGTAAATTAGAGATCTCCATAACAAAATTACGCTGCCGAATCCCACCATTAATTTTTTTACCTACACAGGTCCGGTCTGGCACCGTCCCCTCTGTGTCCTACCTGCCAGGAACCCGAAAACATTGACCACTTTCTATTATTTTGTCATCGCTTTAGGAATGAGAGGAAGAAATTCGAATTTTCATTCCGTATGAATTGGGTATTTCACTAACTACTGAAAATATCCTCTCCTTCGGGGCTTCTTCAATGGGCTTTAGCCACAGGAACATCTGCGAGGCCCTCTGTGACTATATCTGTGACACAAAAAGACTACCCAGTTAATTCTCGAAATAAATAATTGGATAACTCATTAAATCGCTAATTGGTGTTTCGAAATTATTCTAATACCACCAAAATTTTTGCGCTGTTTTTATACAATTACAATGATTTTAATTCTATCTCTGCCTTGTAAATATCTTTCCAAATTATCATAAACACTATACTTCACCCTGATTTAGCTTTCCGTCTAGTTTTTTTTTTCTCCATCTCCCCCTTCCGTTTAACCTTTAACCGCCGGCTTCTTGGCCAATCCCCCGTAGTGGGTAAGCGCCACGGATGAGGATCAAGCAAGCAAGCAAGCAAACGCCGCTCGGCTTGCCGGAGCCAGAGCTGCCTCAGCTGTGATAACGGCAGGCGGGCCCTCCCACTGTGGGCACGGCCCTCCTGAAGCTCGGCCTTCGACCCCATGCCCAGTAAGTCCGAAGGCTGACGACGACGGCAGGAAGACCACGGAGCGAGTGCCGACTGAGGACCGAGGCCGAGGGAGAGCGCCAAGCTGTTGCCGCCATGACGCAGGAAGAGGATCGAGCCAAGAAGCAAACGACCCCGCCCAAGACGACCCGGGCGAGGCGGAAGCCGGCTGCTGTCGACGATGGCGGCAGTCCAACTCAAGAGGCCACCGCCGTCAAGCGGCAGCGTGCAAGGCCTGCCAATAAGGATCAGTCTTCACCAACGACGAAGACCCGGTCAGCGAAGCCGGCAACACCGAAATCCATCACCACCAGGGCTTCTGCCAAGACAAAGAAGACCTCAGATCAACCGGCACCCGACGCCGATGTGAACGTCCCGTCCACCAGCAAGGGACTTTCACGGAAGGCGCCGAGGATGAGCCGCAAGATGCGATCACGCAGCTCCTCCCCGAGCGATGCTACCTCTGCTGCTGCCAAGGCTACCAAGCGTAGATACCACTCGCGTAGTCACTCCCGTGGCAGCAGCAGTAACCATGGCAAGAGGGGAAGGAGCCGTGGCAGATCGAGATCCTCGTCCCGCAGCACCCATGGTGACCACAAGCGCAAAGCTAGCCGCCATGGAAAGTCAATCACCGAGTCGGACAGCAGCGGCGGAAGAAAAAGGGGAGGCAAGAGCCGACGCCACCGCTCCAAGAGCAGCTCGTCCGCAGCCAGCAGGACCACCAAGGCTGGCGGGAAACGGCGCCGCCACGCCCGTAGTACCCACTCGTCGTCAAGCCGTGGAGGAAAGCGGGTCAAACCGAGGAAGGCGGCAAGCATCTCCTCGTCCAGATCTCGGCGTGCCAAGCGGACGAGTGCTGGCAAAGCTACGAAAAGTGGCAAGCGCAAGTAAAAACGATCTCGGCGATCAGGAGAGCATAGTGGCTCAGAATTACCTGAAATTCGCACTTGGGCTTAGCCTTCGCTACCCATCGAAGATCGAGAAATTGGTAGGCGCCGTGCATACAAAGAAACCTTAGCGTGCGCCCATTTGGCAACGATCCAAAATAAATTTAACTTTCAAGGTGCTTTACTGTTCTTCAATTATTGGCTGCGGAGAACGTTCCAAGGGTATTTGTTATTATTTAATCGCTTATACTTAAGACGGGCAACATCAGTTCTATGAAGCAGCTCCTCGCCGACGGCGACGCTGCCAAAGAGCGGACAGCACATGCAAAAAGAATGCAGGTCTCGTATATAGGCAGGATCTTAAGTACGTATAAGTACCTGGGCCAATGCCATCCAAAATCTGAATTTGAGCTTTGGCTCTGCCTGTCCTAACCGTGAGAGTCCCGGCACACTCTACGTGGCATTATTCTTGCACGCGAATACGAATGACAACCTGGGATAAATTTCACACTCCTACAGACTGTTTTATTACTGCCTGCACCAAAAAAAAAAAATGGCATGTAAAGCACCATGATTTAATTAAACTTTAACACTTCTGCCACGACGCGATGTACCGTGCGAGGCAGTGACAGTGGTAATCTCCTCGGAGGCTATGAACAGTGGCCCACAACGCCTCAAGCGAACAACGTCTTGATGTGTGTCCTGGACAAGTGTACGTGGACAAGTGCAAGTGGTGCACGCAAGGGGAACATCACCTCACCATGCTTGCATTCTCAATAACATTCGCCGTAAACATCACCGCCAGTTAACGCAAAAATTATACAGACGCTTACACCGATTCCCACGGTGCGTGGGATCTGCGCAATATTTCATATGACGGTGGCAGAGGCGTCTTTGTCTAGCGATACCACCTTGTTTGCATATCAGGTGGCGCATGTGACGGCTCTGAGAGGCGCCGTACGACGTCTTCTTTTACGCCTGTTTTCACGGCCACTACTGGCACACGCTGGCGCCCAAGCTTTTGTCTCGTCATTGCCTCGTCGAACCTATCGTGCACCACGGGACACCGTGTTTTCGCATTCGCGCCTCACTTATTTATTATTTTTTTGCCCTCGCTCACACTGTCTGAGCTGCTTCCTGTCCTTCGATGGACCAGATAGCACCCGCGCATCTTTTCGGGGGTGGGGGGGGGCGGAATATGGTACGTAGCGCTCATATTGGGCCATTTCCGCGAGCCCAATCTTCCTGCCACTGGATCCGGGAGGCCGCGCTTGCCTCCTCGCCCACCACATGCGAGGCAGCTAGATGCTCTTGTCTGGTGGCGAGCATGAGATGTGTGAGAATGAAGACGGACTTCCGCCAGACCGCGCCGACAGCAAGACGGGCGCGGGGAAGTGACTAAGGAAAGTTCTAGATCATATAGCTGCTCTACCGAAATGCATGAGAAACACAGAAATAGGCCGGGTACAATGTAATGATCTCCCTCCCTAGATTATATTATTTTTCTTATCCAGCGATGTGGCTGAAGGGTCGGCCTGACAGTCCCAACGTGGGAGCGGCCCGCGTCAACCTAGGGTTGACCTTCAGGACCCCAATAAAGTTCTTCATACCATACCGCTCACGACTGGCTGATCTTCTTGCCGCTATTTTGCCAGAACTGGCCCTTTTTGCGCCATTAGGGCCCACTAATCATCATCATCATAATCTGGCTGATCTTGGCGATAACGTGACCGGAGCGCTGCTCGGCTGTGCCCCTGACGACACGCGAGCACGGAGTATAGTATTGGAATAGAATCATTACATTACTCAGGTTATGCTCTCGTTGAGAGACCACTCAACCAATGAAGAGGAATTTGCTGCATATAAAAGAAAATTACAAACGCATTGCGGAGAGCAGATCTTTGCTGTTGCTGATTCGGCAACAAGCATCTAGATTCGGCACTGGATGATATATTGCGACTCCACAAGGGGCCTTAGAAGTCGTAAAAGAATTTCTCTATCCTGTATACATCACTCCATGTCTTACAAAATTATGAAAACACTGACCATTCCTTCTCTCGCTGATCAAGAGGTCAATTTTCATTGGCTATCGAGTCCCGTGGGTACCGCAGGGAATGAGATGGCAGAGAACTACTTCAACCCACGAAGTAAGCATCCTGACTTAATTGACGAACGTAGCAAGGGGAGGGGGCACCCCGGCACGTGCCCCTTCCCCTGCCCCGCTTTGAAATTTCTGTGTACCATGAAGATAACTGACATCACGATAGAAGTCACGACGTGCGACGTGCTTGAAGTACCGGTGCTAGTCCCTCGTGACGCGCGTCCCGAGACTTCGACGCTGTCTGCTCCGGAATATCGTATTTTTGCGCGTATATCCCGCACCAAAAATTCGAAAAATTTAACAGGTTGGGGTGCGAATTGTATGCAAATTTCGCCTTATGTGTGACTTCATGGCAGCGCGCGCATCGCTGTCGTGAAGCCACACCACAAGAACCGCCATCTAAAGTTTCGTTATCTCCTAGGTAACTCCACTCCCGCGTTATGGTGGCTGTACAAGCTCCCTCTCCCCTCTTTCATGGTCGCTCATTCTCCTTTTAAGACCTCAATTTTGTGTTTTCACTGGGTTAGCAGCAGTGTTGCCATTCTTAGCGAATTTGTTGCTAGATTGACCGACTTTGTCTGTTTAACGACAAAATTTTCTATTTAGCAACCGGCGAAATTTTTTAGCGACGGGACGTAACAATTGCGACATTTTAACAACTGGAAAGTTAGGAAAGCTGCTTCGAAAATCGCCTTCTAGAATGTACTTCATCATTCGAAAGTTACAAGAAAGCAGCCGAAATTTGCTGTACGGCGCCTGGGCTCTGTGATCATGATGAAACAACAGTTGCTTTCACATCGGTTGTTTTCCAAGCTTCCTTCTCTTGTTATTTCTGGGGTTTTACGTGCCAAAACCAGTTCTGATCATGAGGGACGCCGTAGTGGAGGGCTCCAGACTAATTTTGACCACCTGGGGTTCTTTAACGTGCACTACAACGCAAGCACACGGACGCTTTTGCATTTCGCCTCCATCGAAACGCAGGCGCGCCGCGGCCGGGACACGATCCCCCCCAAGCTTCCCACTGCGCTCACAAATTCATGTCTTTTTGGAAAACCGATTTGAGCCGATCTTTAAGGGCAACTCCGGCGTTTTTTTTTAACCATATTAGGACATTGCCATTTTCAAATGGCATTGCCACTCCTGCCACCGGTAGGGTGGCTCAGTTTTCCTTATATACTCATCAATAATTTTAAATAACCATTAACGGGGTACCAAACCGAAACGGCTAGCTGCTTCATGTGACGTCTACGATGAGTCGATAACGTCAGATCCTACACCACCGTAATATATAAACACGCAGTACCCGTGGTGCACGCCAAGAAAGCGACGCTGACGATGTCTTCTGACGACACGGGGAGCTCTTCCAGCTCTTTCGAAAAAGACAGCGGCGATTTCAGCGACGGTCAATACGAGTGCTGAAGGATCGCCATGTGCTTTTGACCCGCCGCCGCCGCGCGAGGCAGCTGACGAGCCCCAATCTGAACCAGAGCTTATGCGATCTATTGAGGCTTAGCCTCTGACTGGAAGGTTTGTTCGCGGTACAAAACTGAAACGTACATCCTTCCCGAGGCGATAGATGATCGCAGTGCTGACAGGTGCGGAGTGTGTGTTGTGTGTCCTAAGGCGGACGGACGGTCGAAAAAAAAAAAAAAAATGCGAGCTCTTGCCGGCGGTAAAACTTGCACGAAACGGTTGCTGCGAATGGCAGAAGTTTCAGAATGGCGCAATGGACGTTGTTGCCACAGCCGCCGGGGGCGGTGTGGAGTCGTTGCGCGGAACGCGACCAAAGTGTATCGTTCCCAGATTGTGCCGCTACTGAAGTGCGGCAGTAACGTGAAGCGTCCGCTTGTGCAGAGGGGCGCAATACACGAAAGCGGTCGGATCACGAATGCGAACCGCCACGTCTTTTCAAAGAAAGCTCTGCGCGTATGGGCGGCGCGCCGTATGAGCGAAAGATCTCGCAATTGCGAACCAAGTGACCACTGGCCGGTGTGGTAGCGCAGTGCGAGGAAAGAATCTACGTATTCTACAAAAGATGCGCGAAGGAGCGACGCGGAGTGCGAGCAGAGGGAATCGCACGTGTGACCCAACCTCAGTGAAATTCGAAAAATGCGATCGTATGCACGAAGGGGTGGCGCGCGATCAGAAATGCGTACCAAGGAAGGGGGCTGCCTGCGCCCACGAGGTGCAGCATGTCTTGCATGCAGATTTTTGCAGCTAAGTCTGGCTTCATCGAAGTGGGGCCTCTAGTGATTCGAGCAAAGGTGGTGGGGGAAATAATGAGGGAGAGAGAAAAAGCGGCTGATATAGCTTGTTTTACACATCGTTTTATACAAACGGGCGAAATAATTTTAAACGCTTTTTTTTTTGCTCAATTTATGACGCAGACCTGAAATAAGCGAGACCCGGCCCCCTGACTTTAAGCACTGAGCTCAGCGCCTTGTGCTACGGCAAGACGAAGCACCGGTCATCATGTCTGTCAAAACGTTAATTGTCGGCCGTCGTCTCATAGAAACATTCGTGGAGCCGCAACATTCATATGGGGACGGATTACCAGCGAAGCTGTTTAGGCTGCTAGATGGGCTGCATGCATTATGAAATCATACATTTTTTTTTCCCATTCGACACCACACTACGCCGACACCGAGCTTTGTTGCCCGCTTCGCACCTTGAAACGCGATATTAGAGTTTTAGTTTAGCGTTTTTACGCTCCGCTTAGCCGCTGAGCGGAGCGGAAGCACGAATGCGCATGCGTCCTCCGCTTAGCCGTAAGCGGGCTAGCGGAGCGAGAAACACGGTCCGCTTACAAGCTGCAAGCGGAGCGCGGAGCGTTGCTGCCGTCTTCCGCTAGCGAGTATGGTCGATGCACGCGCCCTCTCTCGCGCGTACATCGAAGCACCTTGCATCGAGGTACTAGTCGCGCGATCGCGAATAACTTGTGTAATACACCTCCAACTGGTTGTTTAAGGAAATAAAGTGAACAGCACAGTTAACAAAAACGTCGCCAGCGCATTGGCGTTAGAAAGGATTGGGTTGGATTCGAAATGCAGCCTCCCTGGCTATCACGTGGTGTTCACTAAGTCGACGCCAAGGAGGTTATAAAAAAACTTCTGGAGTGGAGATGCCGCGCCTGACGCCGGCGACCGCCATATTGCTCCGGGCAGAAAACGCAGCTGCGCCGCTTGGGCCCTTGCGGTAGTTCGGCAGTTGCGGCATTTATAGTGCTTAGTTACGGTCTGCTGAGCGGTAGTTCTGCGTTTGTAAGGGAACATCCAAGCTCTGCTGAACGGGATGGTGAACGCCTGCGTCGCACGAATCGTGGGAAGCAAAGTCAGGAGTAACGTTTCACGTGTATATGTAGCGCGAAAAAGCCTTCAATCGCTCGACCATTGCTGTGCACTATCTCCGTCGAGGAGCGCTGTTGTACATGAAATCTACTTTTAATTGGCTAATATAGGCTGAAACAAGCTTTTTTCTGCGTATGTTTGTGCGACAGGTTCGCGAAAGAGAAAGCGCTGCGTGACGCATGGCAGCCCGCTGTTCGCAGAGATGGCTGGGCGCCTAAAGATTCGGATGTTCTTTGCTCGGTGCACTTTGAAGAGGGTTGTTTTGACAGGTATGGTCAAACGACAAGGCTGCGACAGGGCAGCATTCCAACCATTTTTCTAGTGTTCTCCGCACATCTGCATAAAAAAGCGAGTTCGTAAGAAATGCTTGCTGTTCGTATATATTTCCGGAGCGCTTGCATATGAGATTCTCCATGTCGAGAGGAATTATTTACTACTTATTTATATAAAATGATACAGCTCACAGACCACAAAAAAACGTCGCCAGCGCATTGGCGTTAGAAAGGATTGGGTTGGATTCGAAATGCAGCCTCCCTGGCTATCACGTGGTGTTCACTAAGTCGACGCCAAGGAGGTTATAAAAAAACTTCTGGAGTGGAGATGCCGCGCCTGACGCCGGCGACCGCCATATTGCTCCGGGCAGAAAACGCAGCTGCGCCGCTTGGGCCCTTGCGGTAGTTCGGCAGTTGCGGCATTTATAGTGCTTAGTTACGGTCTGCTGAGCGGTAGTTCTGCGTTTGTAAGGGAACATCCAAGCTCTGCTGAACGGGATGGTGAACGCCTGCGTCGCACGAATCGTGGGAAGCAAAGTCAGGAGTAACGTTTCACGTGTATATGTAGCGCGAAAAAGCCTTCAATCGCTCGACCATTGCTGTGCACTATCTCCGTCGAGGAGCGCTGTTGTACATGAAATCTACTTTTAATTGGCTAATATAGGCTGAAACAAGCTTTTTTCTGCGTATGTTTGTGCGACAGGTTCGCGAAAGAGAAAGCGCTGCGTGACGCATGGCAGCCCGCTGTTCGCAGAGATGGCTGGGCGCCTAAAGATTCGGATGTTCTTTGCTCGGTGCACTTTGAAGAGGGTTGTTTTGACAGGTATGGTCAAACGACAAGGCTGCGACAGGGCAGCATTCCAACCATTTTTCTAGTGTTCTCCGCACATCTGCATAAAAAAGCGAGTTCGTAAGAAATGCTTGCTGTTCGTATATATTTCCGGAGCGCTTGCATATGAGATTCTCCATGTCGAGAGGAATTATTTACTACTTATTTATATAAAATGATACAGCTCACAGACCTGGCGGACGTCGTAGCTGCGTCTCACAAGTTGGCTGTTTATAAGCGTGGCACGCAACTCTTTCGCATCAAAACAAGAAAATAACTGACCTAACTGGCAAATAAAGAGTATTGCCAGTCACATATCGTGTGTGTAACAACACGATATGTGCCTGGAGCAACAACAGTTCTTGTGCAGCCATAGGTATCCTGTCTCGGCGTAATTTAACTTAGGCTGGATCGCGAATATTACTGTTTTCGGAGAGCAAGTTGCTGTTGCATGCCGTCGTGTAAAGCTCTATACAAATCAGAGTTCATACAAATTCCTCTATTGCGGACTCACGATCTTTACAATATTTAAAAGCCATTATTCGTAGTTACTGAACCGTGTGCCTTAAGAAGTGACATTATCACCATGCCTTTAATTTTGGGCATTGGTGCAATTTTTTTTTGTTTTTGCGCAGCCAAAAATATGTTTGTTTTGATGTGCTTGCATTTTATGTATGCCTGTTTGGTATTGTTTTCCTATAGTATACACTGTGATGCACCAGGTAGTTATGCAATATTTTATTCATTTTTTCCAGCATGTTGTTTTATGCTTATTTTTATCAAAATAGCCAGGACATAATAAAAATTTATTTACCGCTTTACTGATTTCACCTTGTACTTCGGGTCACTTCGGTAATGTGGCAAGCTGATGAGCATGAAACGCGTTACAGCTTCAGCCCACGTATTCTTGCGTTAACAACTGCCTTGTGCATTTGTCCTTAGCCTGACATGACAAAGATTACTGGGGATACGACGGCCGCTTTCCACTTCTTTTACGGAGTCTTCGTCACAATTCTTTCAGCAAAAAGTCACTCTAAATTCGCCTAGTTCACCTCTCTGTGCACGCTTTATCGCCTCAGTTCAATCGCGTAATCACTTTTAGAATGTTAAATGTGGCTTTCCCATCATCATCAACTAGCCCAGCATCGCGTGTTCTTCCCATCATTACCTTTCGTTGAACTCCTATCACCCAGCTAAACCCCTTTAATCCACGATTATTTACTCCTAATTCAACATTATTACAGCCTCAACACACTTCATTCACCTATCTATATTCATTGTCACTGCAGTTCACATGCTTAATTAATATTGTATACTTGATAGTGGTATTGCGCGCGCTATCACATCTTATCCTAAGAGGATCATTTCGTGTCAACAGCACGGTTTTGAAACGGCCTTGAGACGGACACCCCACCATGAGGTATGCATAAAAGGCTGTCGCATTAAAAAAAAAAAAACATCTGCGCTAAATAAATCATAGTAATTCTCCCGCTTTCATCATAAAACGCCACCACGAAATCGCACTGGTTACGCTACCAGCGCGCAAGCAGCGCTCGTTCTTGCCTGGAGCAAGATGGCCGCCAACCGGTTTTCCAGGCTTCAGCCGGTCGCATGGGCGCGCATAGGGGATCTCCACTCCAGAAGTTTTTTTATAACCTCCTTGGTCGACGCTTCCTTTCCAACTCGATGAAATGGACCGGCAACGCATTACAAGCACCTGTCTGATACTACAAGAACAAATAATTTATATATATATATATATATATATATATATATACATATATTCGCCTTACTTTTTTGTAAAAGTGACAAAACGGTTTTTTATTTTGTTTCACTACGCTGAATTTGGCCAGAGGGCGCTGCAACAACGAAAGGTTGTTGGCGCTGCAACAACGAAAGGCAACGGGGCTGATTTTTTCAAAGCATTGGGGTTTAGGGACAGTGAAGGCAAAATAGACTTTAAGCGGGTAGAAATAACCAAACAGAGGTTATCTGATTGGTGGATAAAATTAAGGCAGGGGTGAAATTTCACCCACCACAAAGTACAAATTATGTTAATAGCCATGGCTAGGTGGCGTATGCCACCGCCCGATTTAAAGGGTTCAGCCTCATCCATCCATCCGTCCGCTCCGCTACGCTACACGCATAACTAAAACGTGAAAATCGCCCGCCGCTCCGCTGTGGCTTAGCGGGGCAACTCGGATCGGAGCGGACCGTAAAGACGCTGAACTAAAACACTCTTAAACAGTTTTAGTTTAGCGTTAGAGTAATAGCGGGGTTACGGGAAATAGCGTTACCGTTCCGCAAACGAACTTTGCAGAAAGAGAGTTTTAGTATAGCGTGATAGCGTAGTTTACGTGCGGGACGCTATTCCATTACGCTTTGAATTTCGCATACATAGGGCACCTAAGATATGTTTGTGTGCGTCCGGAAAGTGCGAGAGGCAGCGCAATGGAAGCCAGGAGCGCGTTGTATTTTTACTTGCCATGTCCGCCGATCTGCAGCGAAACAGACAAGCAGTACAAGCTGTCTACCATAGCCTCCGAAATCCTCCAATCTCAGAGGCCATATGCCGTCGTCGCGCCTATCTCCCGACTTTAGCGACAGATGGCGCTCGGATCTCAGAAAAAAAATTTCTCTCGTTAGGCTTAGGCGCGTTCGAAACGAGAAGCGATCTCGAAAATTCCTCAAGATTAGCCATAACACTCTCTCGGCGAAGCGACATGAGACTAAGCAAAAGCCGTTTACGCAGTCATTTGCTACGAACGAAGTGAATTCTACAAAAACAACGCCAAATTCAGTTCGAAGCGGGCGGCCGGGACCGCCGCCATGTTTTACGTACACTACGTAAACACGCTAATACGGTAACGTTAACTCTGAGAAATAGCGTGCGCACGGTAAACGGTATGGGTCGGTTAGCGTTCTGCGCATGCGCACTTCGATCCCGCTATTCCGGTACGCCCGCTATTCCGGTAACCACGCTAAACTAAAACTGTCTATTAACGCGGCTCGCTGTTCGCTTGCAAATGCGACTGGAAAAGACGCGACCACGGAAGCTATCGACTAACAGGCGAAATGCGAACAATAAAAAATTCGGCACAGGCACTTAGGACTGATTACGTACGTGGGAATGCAAAAGCATTATAATCCTTTTGGTGACACCTTTAGTCAGTCAGATGGCTGCGACGTGACGTGTGCAACATACCGCACGCCAGTGCCGAGGAGCCGCCGTGGCGTCGGGGAAGCGTGCTAGTCGCGCAACCCAGAAGCCCGGGTTCGATTCCCACCCAGACCAAAATGTACCAAGTTTCCTTTTCAAAGCCATTCATTTACTTTGTTTACAGGAACCTCCCTGACAAATTTGACATCAATCCGAACATTTTAACTTGTTTTTACTCTTTGCGCCGTCGGCCATTCCTGTCCACGCACCGTGATAGGGACGTAAGCCGGTTAGCAGTCAGCTTCGTCGTTTCGGGGCGTAGTGGCGGTGAAGACTCTGACGTCACAAGCAGGTGGTGGCCAGTAAAAAGTCATACATTCGTGGGCATCAGTCGGGAACACGCAACCAATCTATAAAATTCATTTTAAGGAAAACTAGATGACTTGCAGTCATTACGTTTGGCACTCATAATCAGACTGCAAAAGAGAACCTATATTCACCGAAAAATCGCCGGAGTTGCCCTTTAACGCTGCGGGTTCTGCTGTTACACTACATACGTTCAATTGCTAAACGTTCGCAAGCGTAGCAGTATATTAAACTAAATTAATTTACCGAGACTTATTGCAATAAATTTTAAGGTAATGTTTAGAACGCAGCAGCTGAATGATAAGACAGATTAAGGCGTACATACCGGAGCGGCTGAGATTGTTCACGCGAATCTGAACCGACTGCTTCCGAGCAAATCAATATACACAAGGAGTTTTCAGGTGGATCAAGTGGCGGAAGCGTGGCATTTGACCTGTATAACGATCACTAATTGTCATCGCCGTGTTAACAACACGCGACTAAGCGCGTGTCGAAGAATTTAGTTCTCTTTTCACAAGTGCCGATAACTTAAAGATATTTTTCTTCTTTTCCCTGGGGTTTTACGTGCCAAAACTAGTTGATTATGAGGCACGCTGTAGTGGGGGGCTCCGGATTAATTTTGGCCACCTGGGGTTCTTTAACGAGCACTATAGCGCAAGCACACGGGCGTTTTTGCATTTCGCCGCCAGCGAATGCGGCCGCCGCGGCCCCAGGATTCGATGCCGCGATTTCGTGCTCAGCAGCCTTACTGACTGAGCCACCACGACGGCGGGTAACTAAAAGAAAAAAAAAAAAAAAAAAAGCAAAGATAATGTGAACCAAATACTTTTCGAGCTAGGAAGATCAGTCCATATAGCCGTTTTTTTTAATCGTGCTGGATTTGCAACCTTACAATATGAAGATAAACACAGAATTTCAGGTGCATCAATTGTTTTGTAAACATATTAATAAAGTACGCTACGTTATCTCACATTTTAGTCTTCCAAAACGCCCACTTTACACAAGATTTACCGAAAATTTCGCGAATTGTTTGTCTCGTTTTAGCGATACGCGGCTAAAACATTTGGCAACACTGGTTAGCAGTTGAAGAGTGCATGCGGCGCCGGCAGTCCTTTACGGCGCCGCCGAAGAGGTGGGGAACAAATTGGCTGGTTGAAGATTAGATACGACGTGGAGAGAATTTTTTTAATAAAGTTTTGAGCGTTGTTGTGTGCGGTTACTTCTGCGAGTTATATGCGCGGATCTTATTTCAATAGCAATTATATATGAACATTCTAGGCGAATTTTCGACATCGTCATCGCCGTGAGCTTCCATAGAAAGTACAAGTGCGATAAGATCATATCGCGCGCCGTACGCTGCGGGTGCGAGGGTAACCCAAGAAAGATGGCGACTTTATGCGCGCCCAGTGTTGGCCAGGTGATTAGAACGCGATAGGGGGCCCAAGTGAGCGGGCGTCGCCTCCTCTAGCCAGGCCGTGGCTGCGCATGGCTGTCCGCGGCTGAGCGCTTACACCACCCGCGCCTTATCTCGGAGGTGATCTTCGGCGGGTGCAAACTTGAGGCGAGCCGTGATGGCTGAATATGCGCTGTCTTTCCGCGCGCCTAGTGCCTGCCTAGTACCTGGAGGTGCGTAATCTCAAGCTTCGGAGACGCGCGTTGAAAGGAGATAGCACAAGCGTCCTCCTCTCTGTTAGCACTCATCAAGCCAACGCTGCGCTGCGTCTGTGAGTGTTCACGGTCCTCGAGCGAGATCTGTTCATGTTTGACTGTGCGTACGTGACGACACACTTATTAGTTTTAGTAAGCGAATGTTTACTGCAATTTATACAGCCTACAAAATTATGAACCTTATGTCGTGTGGTTGTCTAATACTTGCTATCGCTATCAATGCTTCGCCTTATGGGTAAAACAGCGACTTCCTTTTTCCTCTTTCCAAGTGTTGCAAAGGGTGATGCGGGTCGTACGAAGACGCTGGTTATACACAGGAAAATACGGTAGTCACAGAATTCACTGAGTGTTCACTGTTGCTGTAGTTAAAAAAATTCCCCCACGTTGCCCAAGGTGCACACTTTGCAGTGTTTTTAAGTGCGACAGGCACTGGAGGCAAATTTCAATGAGACCTCCTGTTAAAAATTACACATTTTTCAACATTCCCCAGTGTGCAAAGATTGACAAATCTGGCCAAAAGTAAAGGTGCAGTCTTTAGTTCAGACAGTGCATGGTGTTACTTGTAGAAAAATTCTGGTCGATCTTTGCCAGCGTGACTAAAAAACCATTGATCAAATAAATAAATTTTCAGACATGATAAGGAAAGAGTTGATAGTGCTTCATTTTGGAAGTTCAACTTTTTCTTGAGAATTGTAAAAACAGTGTTTTCTACACTTCTAGGATTTCTTGCATTGGTATGCACCATTTGCCTCTACAGGTACCGTATTTGCAGGAATATAATTGAAGGAGAGTTTGTGCACACCCAGAAAACAAATAGTATTGATTATAATGTGAACTAAAGAATGTAGTCGTAGCCTACGTAGAACACTTAAGCATAGCCCGAAGCACAGCCTGCTATACTGATGTGGGCTGCTGCAGGTGCACGTTGCGATTCATCTTTACTGTAATGGGCTACTAATCATTAACATAGTAGGGGTGGTATGATCAGATGCCAGAAGGCACCATGCATTGCTACTGAGCCACAGACTGGCATACAAACAGTTGCTTCAGGGTAACATTGAGCAATTAAAGACAAGTGCCTAGTTAGAACACCATTTGTCACAATTATTTGTCATGACTCACAAGAGGTATGCTACACAGTGTCAAAAGTGGCCTATCACCATTGCCGAATTCAGCCAGCCACATTCATTGGTAGCACATCTCTGGGTGACCCAAGTTCAAACTGATAAATGGATTTTCATGCACGACTAAGTCAGTCATTATTTTCAGTGCAGCTTTGTTTACAATTCATGTCAAGCAAACATTCAGCAGTGACTCTAAAGAAGCTGCTAGATAAACAAACAAAAAGCCACTACAGCAGCTAGTGCGAGGAGTGTGTCACGGTTGATGACATCAGCGACTACGAATGCATGAGGGTTGCCTGACTACCAAGGCATTTACAAGAAATCATGACCATAAAATTCACCCGGATTTCACAGAGCGGCATCTGATATACGAAGAACAAAGTGAAACGAGTTCCAGCATGAAAAGAAGAAAAAGTTGATGCATGCTCAAGGAACACTGAAATGTTTGGTTTGTTCACGTACACATTACAAAGCACATTTAACATGCAGCTCAGCTATTTCAAGAGACATATAAAAATTGTACAAACAATTGAATAGGCTTTATTTAAAAAATCAGTGCCGATGACAAGTGTGGTGCACCTCAACAAACAAGCACAGTCCTTAACTTAGAGAACAGTTTAGAAATAAGAAAGCTGCGCACAAAGTGTGACTTGCTTAAATCCTCAGCTTTGGGCTTGGGCTGTGTCAGTTTTTGGTTCGACGTTTTGATGATTGACCATATTTTTAATACTTTGCAAAAATGCTATCTTCCAGAGATGTAACAACTGTGAGGTTTCTCCGGAACCTGGAAACAAGAAAGATGAATTCTCATGGCACAGTCCTTCTGTACAGCTGTCTCCCTTTTTTATACCACCATCAAGCACAATTCACTCAAAAGTGAAGGGCATAACATGCAGCCCAACCTAGTGAATTAAGAATGAGTGTAATGATTTCAAACCATAAGGTGCCTTGATCGTTGCTTGGTGGGTAAGCACTTTAGCTCATCCCCATAACTTTTTTTTTTGCAATGGCTTAAATACAGTCTGCGATATTGTGATGACATCTTTTCCCGATGCCTTGCGGTGCCTTTCGCTTTCGTGAGTGGTTAAAGCGTCGCTTTGACCACTCACGAACGCAAAAGGTGCCGCAAGGCATTAAGCATTGGAAAAAGGCATCGCTACAAAATCGCGGCCATGGTGTCACACGTACGCGTGTGTTTGATACCCAAAAGAGAAAAAAGAACACTGTACCAGTTACAGTAGAACCTTGTTGATACGATCCTGTTACGTATGATTTCCTGGCGCAAACGTTCATGATCGAGAAGACAACAATAACCCAATACAGTTACGCTTCTTTTTTACTGGTTCATATGTACCCGGAAAACACAATTTTTCGGCACCAATGTTCAGCACATCGCCAAACTGCGATCATGTCATATATTTTCCGGCTGCTAGATCCCATGTAAACAAGAAAAGGCGCGAAGGTGCGCGTGATCGAGAACAGTAGCTGCCTGCCGCAGCAGCTTCCCCGCAATACTCGCCCGTCCGTCTCACGTGAAAACGCCAGTGCGCACTCAGTTTCCTATTCTGGTACCAGCAAATCGCCCCCAGGGTCGTCGCACGTGGCATTCACAGCTATAGCCGCCAACCTGATTGCGGTAAGCATCTTCACCTATCTGTTCCACAGCGCATGGGGCTTAGTGCAGTTGGAAGCCCAGGGGACGCACTCTGAAACGATCCACTTTGGCGATACTATCGCATTGGCCAATGACGCGCGCTGATTGGCTGATTGAGCACGATGTCATCCAATTTTGCTCAACCAGCCAATCAGTGTGCGCCTCACGGTGATGTTGTCGCCGAGGTGATACTACTGCCGAAGTGGATCGTTTCAGAATACAGCCCCTGCACGCTTTTAATAGACATTAACACAAACGCGCCGCCATTCCCTACTGCAGCGTCTTGTTTTGCTCTGTATTCCGGCATTGCCCACCAGCTTGACTTCGTTTCGGTTTCCCGTTGCCATCTTAAAGCACTACACAATAGGAAAACAACAACATCAGTCTCGGGTCGCTCGGGCCCCACCAGCTCCACGCGTGTCAGTGTCTCATGCAGCAACAATTCGCGACAAGTGGGCACGTTAAAACTTCCCGCCAAAATGCCTCACTCGAAGAAGCTGCTGACCCAGGACGAATACGAGGAGCGCAAGTGTACGATTGCTGAAGCCGCAAAAAAGACAACACGCGACTCGGGGTGCTTGGGCCTCAACAGCTCGGCGTGCGTCGGCGTCTCGTGTTGCAATGGTTAGTGAAACGCTTCGCATTACGTAGAGCCAACTACAGTTGAGTCCGTCAAATTTTTTTAGTGACTCTGGATCTTACGTTTTCCCGGTTAGTATGTTTTTTTTCTCGCGTTTCCCTAAGAAAATGTATGAACGAAGTTCTACTTTATATATGCTGCTCACATAAGAGCCAGATAGAGTCACAAGCAAGGACAGTGATGGCACCTACAGATGCCACACCAGAACGTTAGGTAGCTTTGTGTAAAGTGCTGAATTCACAATGGTAAAGGTAGATTGGCATTAGGCTCAGACCATCATTGCACTGGATGTATTGACAGACAAGCAGTTCTTGTACTGTATCCTTCTTCCGTGAGACCCATGAGTAATGGGACAACTTTCAGTGCTCTTTTACAGTGTACACTACCGTGTTGGTCACAGCGGCCTGCAACATACATAGTACGTATAATTCAGATTTTTAGAACAGGGGAATCAATGAGCTTTGCCATGCTGAATCGGGGTATGCACCAGAGGCAAGTTTTACAGCAGGGCTTTGAGTCTTGTACTTGCAGCACTACTGTGGCTGAATAGCAAAGCTATGACATGATAACAGTAAACCAACTGCTGCCCTTATAGGTGTGAGGGAGTCAATATCAATCTAGAGTTAAAATTCCAGGTTGGTTTCTTTGGCTGGCTTCAGAATCAGACATATCTGTTGTCCCATTGTAGCAATGGATTATTGATAATTCATATAAAACCCACCTATTTTATGCTCACAAACGGAAGAATCGACTACCAATTCAAAGAACAGTGATAGCTTACATCATCATTCACTACTTACAAACATGAAGAGCTACATAAAGCATTCTGACCAGATTGGTGTTAGGTGAGAGCTGTTGTTTTAATGAGTGCTGGAATGTCTGTTGACACAAAGCTTTCTTTTGTAACAAGTTTGAAGTCAACAGCTACACAGGAAAAATAGCATGTCCAATGCGAACCTGGAACACTGTAATGTGATGGCGCAACTATTGGGAGGCTTTGAAACTTTTGAGGCCCCCATTCTAGCGCTTTTTAATGACAGTTGAAGCCAACAACTCTTGAAACTTATGGGGATTGAGGGAGGCGCCGGCGCCATTGCGCGGGCTTCACCTGTTCTGCCGTCCCTCGCCTTCATTCCCCGTCCGCTGCTAACCGGTTCCCGCGGTGGCACTGCGCATGCGGTGGTTTGCGGTGAGGGCGGGGCGCTGATGTCACTACGCAGCCGCATCGGCTGCTAGCGGCGGAGCGTGGCTCTCTTATCTCCGGGACCAGCGCACGGTACGTACATGCTTTCCTCTCGTCCGCCGACACCTTTGTGACTAGGACTGGAGCACACGCACGGTGCCTTTGCCCGTGCGGGGAGCGCGTACTTTGTGCTGATCCTTTTCCCGACGCTAAGCCGACGAGCGGTGCCTAGCGCTTGCGCGAGGTTGTACCACGCCGAGCCGCACTTGCTGAAAGCCTAAGCCGACGGAGATTGCACGAGCTCTCGCGAGTTGACCCATTGGTTATCGCCAGAGCAAGTAGCATAGCCGCTGGGACTTTTCCTAGCGGCGTGTCCCAGCTTGAGCCTGTGCTCTCGCCGCGACGTGCTATAGGCGCCTGTTATTGTATTTTCGCCCTGGTTCGCGACCCCTTTGGTTCCCCGCCGCGCGGGTGTTTGTGCAGTGCTGGTGCCGACGGATTCAATAAATGGTTTCCGTCAACTCGGGGCTTTACTGTGTTTTTGCGTGCGTTGCTCGGTAGCCCCTTGCGGCCTCTGAGCTCGCGCGCGAGCGGTGCTGGAGGCGACAACTGACGCGGCCCTGTGGCTCGCTAAGCTCGAACCAGCGGTGGTTGGTCTCCTGTGAGACACCAAGAACCCACAAACTTGCAAGGCTCCATTGGCTCTGTTGTGCAAGCTATGTTAGTAGACTTGCAGATTTCAACGGCTGCTGGTTTCAACGGTCATTGAAAGTGCATGCAAGATAGCTGTTAGGCTGGTGCCTCAAGCTGCCCAGCTTTTATATTAGGCTGCTCGCATAAACTTTAATTAAATGACAGTAGAATCGCAATATAATAAACATAGATATAACAAAATATTAGATTTAACGACTTAAATCTATAATGTGCCACATCGAATATCAGCGTGTCACGACTATGTGCTCATGATGATAATCGATATAACTAAGGTATATCTGGGTCCCATGCAACTTTGTTATAACGAGGTTCAACTGCAGCCAAAGTAATTTCACAAGCCACTGTATTTGCTGTCATAAGAAAGTTACACTTATGCCACCTTTCTTGAAATGCTCATCTGCCTATGACCAACAGCAATGTGAAAGTGAAATTACCAGAAGCTTTTTAAAAAGTCCTATTTCACAAAACATGACCACCTGTAATACAACTTCATTACTACAATGAGTAGGTATTATGAACAAGAAATAGTATGTTCTAAGCTTTCATAGCCACCATAGAAGGAATCTGGAAGAAAAAAAGAAAATGGTACGCACTCTTTGAAAGCAGCAACAGTATCATCAACCTTGGATGGGTGGCAGCAAATGGCCAGCTTGGACACAGCAGGGTCAAAGAGCGAAGACAGATACTGCTTTCCCACACGCACCATGTCTTGTAGCTTCACTTGTGCCACCTTCTCCAGTAGGGTCCTGCATGCCAAAAAATGACTCCATTTGCTACAGGGCAAAACTCGCTGACCATGTGAGTTCAGTGGCAGTGATTACACCAATTGCTGTGTAATTGTGAGATTACAGTAAAAGCTCGTTAATTCGCACCTCGTTAATTCGAATTTTCGAATAATTCGAACTAAGTGGCACAGTCCGGCCATGCTCCATAGTGCCCCATGTATTGAAAAGCTCGTTATTTCGAATGCTAATCCGGCCCGCCACGAATAATTCGAACTGCGCGCCGCCGTAGCCAGCTCGCAGTCTCTGCTGTTAAGCGACAGATGGCGCGACATACACTATCATCATTGCGTGTTTTTAGGGGGCAGCACTTGCGTTTATTCGCAAATGCTCTGCCGCATCATCATGGACAGCGGGATACACAGTGCGTTCGGTGGCAACCCCGAAATCGGCCATTGTCTCCGTCGCCAGTGCAATCGCAACGTCTAACTTCTAAGCCTCTCTTTTGTTCTGTACGTGTCCGTCGCAGACCGACACTGCTCGCGTGCCGCTATGTCGTCGCGTGGAAAATACCGTGCCAAAACGTTGGAAGGAAAAAGTGGAAATTCCAAGGGAAGTGGATGCAGGGAAGCAGAGTAAGAATGAAATTGCCAAAAAGCACGATATACCGAGAAGCACGCTGTCGACCTACATCCGCAATAAGAAGACTATTGAGGACTCATACGCGGCTGAAACTTTCGCCAAGGATCGGAAGAGAATTCGTACAGCAAAGCACCCGGACCTGGAGGCAGCGTTGCTCGCATGGATTAAGGAAAAACGGAGCCAGGATATCCCATTGAGTGGCCCCATCATTGTAGCGAAGGCGGCTGATTTCGCGCTACGTCTGAACCTCTCCGACTTCGCCGCTTCAGGGTCAGACACGACCTCGTTTTCCGCAGTGTGTGCGGCGAAGCCAAAGCCGTAGACGCGGAAACCTGCACCGTGTGGCGGAATGGTGCGCTACTAGACCACCTGAACAGGTACGCGCCATCCGATATTTTTAATGCCGACGAGACCGCCTTGTTTTTTAAACTCTTGCCGGACAAAACGATCACCTACAAGGGGGACGTGTGCGCAGGCGGCAAACGTTGCAAAGAGCGGGTGACGGTGTTGCTCGGGGCCAATATGACTGGAACCGAGAAGCTCCCCCTATTTGTGATAGGGAAGTCGCAAAAGCCTCGATGTTTTAAGAACATCCGCACGCTGCCGGCCGACTATGCAGCAAATAAGAAGGCCTGGATGACGGGCGAGCTTTTCAAGCAGTGGCTGAGGAAACTCGACCGAAAATTTGAGCTCGGCAAGAGGCAGATTCTCCTCCTCGTCGACAACTGCTCGGCGCACAAGGTGGAAGTCGAGTTGAGAGCCATTGAGCTGGTTTTTCTTCCGGCTAACACCACTGCGGCTCTTCAGCCTATGGATCAGGGCGTTATAAAAGTTTTGAAAAGCTTTTATAGACGCCACGTTCTCGAGAAGTTGCTCCTGTGCTCCGATAATGAGAAGAGCTACACCGTCACTCTGCTCACAGCCCTGCACATGCTTGTGCGTGCCTGGAATCAGGTAACCACAGAAATAATTGCGAATTGTTTCCGGCACTGTGGTTTCGGAGCCCTTAACGCAGACGCAAATGAAGTTGAAGAGAACGTCCGCGCTCTGGTTCATGTACGGGAGGTGCTCGGCGATGTGGACTTCGGCGACTACGTGAATGTCGACAGCTGCGCGGCGGTGTGCGGTGCCGTGACCGATGATGAAATCATCGCCCAAGTCGTCGGCGAAGACGAAAACCCAGCCGTGGACGATGACGACGCGAATGATGAAGATGATGATGATGATGTTGGTGAAACACCGGTACGACCTTCGTTGGCACAGGTGATGGACGGACTAAATCACGCCCGGCTTTTCTTCAGTTTCGAAGAAGGCGAAGACGATGCTTTCCGGCTCATTCGAGCTCTGGAAGATAAAGCGGCAGCAATCGCTTTCAGAGGCAAAAAGCAGAAAACCATTCCGAACTTTTTTTTGCAAATAAATGTACCTAGAGGTGCTCTACCTTTTTTTTTGTCATCAGATGTGGCTTTCTTTAATCACTTTCGTTAGTTCGAATTTCGGTTAATTCGAACTCGTTAAGTGTCCCTGTGAAATTCGAATTAACGAGCTTTTACTGTACCATATTTATTCAATTATAAGGCAGCCACGATTGTAAGCCGAGGGTGCAGTTTGGGACACAAGAAAACGAAAATAAGTAAGCATAGTAAAATAAAGTGATATACACTAGCCGACAAATTATTTTTATTGGAGGGAGGGGGGGGGGGGGATTCCCCAAAAGCCAAATATTTGTAGGCCAGAAAAAAGCTATTCCCAAACATTTCAACCAGAAGTGGCCAGGAGAGCTTCTCAATGAGGTGCTGTACGCACATGTTTACAGCTGACCACAGCTGTATTTCAGCTGTGGTTAGGTGGTCATAACTATAGACAAGGGAAACAATGGTCAGAGCTTGCACCAAATTTGCATCTCCTTGCAACTTCAACAGAGGTCGACAGCTTTCAGCAAGCTGAATGATTGCAGGTTTGCAACTTCCAGTGTGTGGCACATCTCTCACTTTATCACGTATGTGTCGCTGTATTGAACAAGTGCAGCCATTTTACTTTTGTAGTCGCTTTTCTGTATTATTACTGTGCCATTTCCCTTGTCAGCAGCGAGTATGACAATGTCTGGATTCTGCGAAGGCTCCGCCCGGCGTTATACACTAGACTTCTGTTAATTATATTAGATATTTAGGTTAATTCGATACTAATCGAAGGTCTTGGCCGGCGCCTATACGTTTCTACGGGCCAAGCTTTCGTTATTTTGATTAGAAAACTGCTCTTCGCCAGATAATTCAAACTTCACTGGTCAGCACGCATGCGCCTGACCCCTATGGTGACCCCAATAGCGACCCCTTTAGCGGCGGAGACTGTCTTGGTGGAGCTTAGGGGATAATGAATGCGTGAAACACACGTCACGTTCCAGCCAAAAAGCCTACTTCCGGCCTGGCCAAGAAAGATTTTCAAGCAAAAACAGTAGTTCACAATGAATGATTACGGTATTTACCCAATTCTAACGTGTGCCTTTTTTCCCCCAAGAAAATTGGTTTGAAAATTGCCTGCCCGATGAAAACAGAATACTAACCAAAACTGCATTTGTGGCGTTCGCAACAGCCTACCATTAAAGCCAGTCTAGCCAATTTCATCGCCATTGCCATCACAAGATGGTGGCCCTGGATGGCGACAGAACAAGTTCTTGCATAGCATGACGATGCACTGCTTTCAGTTTGTGATTATGAAAGCTCATTAAAAATCTGTTATTTTACATGCTAAGCTAACAGCAACAAGTCGTGTCATGCATTTTTGGCATTAGGGAGAATTGCATGCGTCTCAGGACTAACTAGTCAAGTAGTTAATCTAGGAGTGGGCCACCATTCTGTTTGCAATTGTTACGGAGTCGTTTAATAAATACCGAACATAAAAGGCGCAATGGACCGTACAAAGGACATGTTATGGTTCACAGACAGTGATAAAGTGCTGTCGGAAACTGATGACAGTGGACACTAGTGTAAATCAAAAGTTAAAGTTTGCGGGTTTCATCCTATTATTATTGCCAGAATTGTCCCAGAAAGTTGTCCTCGAGTATAGACTGCCCCAGAAGGTGAGCAGTGGAAGGCTGATGCGGAAGCTTAGCAAGGATACTTACAGCACAGGTTTGAGCCTTGTCCCAATGGTACAAAAACTGACAAGTAAACTGCCACGATAATAATGCAGAAAAGCGCCTACGGAATCAAAATAGACGCATTTCTTGAAGACAGCAACATGTACGTTCGCCTCAATGGGATCCAACACTTCAAGAAGTAGAAAGGGGTCTGCAGAAACTCCTCGTCGACATCTACCGTATTGTGCCTCCGCACAAAAAGTACTTGCACTACTCCCTCCTCTGCCACAATGGTTTGGCACCAGCTTTTTAGAAGATTCATAAGCCAGATGGACTGATGTGACCGATTGTGGAATTCACGAGGTCCCCCCTGTGCAAGTTCTCACGCTACCTGCATTGGGTTTTCACACTACTTGTTGGAAAAGGCCCCTCATTCATCCGCAACTCGTACAACTTTGTAGAAAACGTGCATGACATTTCGATAGATGATGACTAGATTTTGGTATCTTTCGACGCAAACTCGCTGTTTACTAGTGCTCTCATGGATTTAGCAGTAGAAATATGCAAGGGTGAAAGTTCTGCAGTCTGACGACAAGCTAAGCGACAGAAAAAAACGATAAATGCGTCAGGTCTTATACAGGTGCTGAAATTCTGCCTGGAAAACACATACTTCGTGTTCTGTGATGTGTTTCATAAACAGATTCACAGAAGAGGAATGGGTGCCTCAATTTATACAGTGCTCCTTAAGTGTGAAGGCACGGGAGGGAAAAGAGAAATCATAAACAACCATCTACTGATGCACAAACTTAGAAATTTCCGATTTAAAACTTACATAAAATGTTTTTCCATAAGTTATACTTACATGAAATTTAAATCTTACACGACTGTGTTTGCATGGCAAATAGTATGGCTGCAGAAATATGAATCTTGTAGCTATCCACAGCTTACTAAAAATAATTCCCTCAATTTTATTCATAATTACAACATACATTTACAGCTCAAATGAATAGTGACCAAAAGGTCAAGGAGACTGATGGTGACCAAAAGGGAAAAAAGAAAGAGTGCCCTAGGGGCACCCCTAGTCATTTTTACTTGCCTGGTGTAGCTCATGTCGATGCCACGAAGGTAGGACAGCATGGACTGGAGGGCAACCTCGTTGACATACTTCTCTTTCTCAATTATCTCAAACATCAGGCTACTACGGCTCGCTTCCAGCAGCTCTTCATCCCACTCCTCCTCGCCTGTAGCATGCCGCTGTACTATCTGCATTGCCTCACGGTATGCAGCTGCCACCAGTGTCGACTTGGTCAGCACGAAGTAGAGCAGGCCATCACAGGGTCTTAACTGCAGGTCATAGTTATACGACAGGCCCTGGCCACGGATTTGCCGCCACATGGGACCCTGCAGAGAATATGAACAAGTGCAGATGACATTCTGGGGGCTAGCTTATGGAACATTGTGTCCACACTACAACTCATAGTGAAATTTATTGGGTGAACAGGATTGCTTCTAGCTGTTAGCGATGCAGCTGCGGAGGCTTGTACCTGCATCAGTGGCACCCGCCGAGACTGGTGTGGACCTTCTTTGGGGTAGTTTTTCAGCGCTTAAAAGTGTTCCCGTTCGTGAAACAGAATTTGCTACTAGCGCCACACAAAAGTGAGTGAATCAGCTGATTGGTCCAGGAAGTGATTTAAAAGGCCATTGAGCATTTCAAGTTGGTAAGGTCCAGCTTCATCAATGTATCTAAGTATCAATACACCAAGATGATTTATATAGGCAAACTCCAACATTGTAGTCAGCATCAGCAGTCTAGAAGTGGAGGTCAAGGATGTTTTACAGTGGTTAGGTTGAGCTTTTTCAAAGTATTTTCTTTTCATAAGCTAGGGATGCAGAAAGATTGACAGGGAAATATTTAAATGCAACATATCCTATACACAAGTGCTGCCTCATGAAATGCAATACATCACTTGCACGAGAAAATACATACAGTGCAAAGTGACCATGGCAGGCCCCACTTCTTGGGAACAAAGGAAACAATGCACATGCTAGCACAGAGAGGATCTGTTACTTCTGTGTGCAAAATGCACAAAATTCCAGCTAGCAAACAACAATTGTATCCTTACAGACAATATGTAATAGGAAAATGAAGACGTTTGACTCAACACCTTATGGGTATAATAAGTGCATTTGACCAACAGCTGGTGCATACTAATGTACATTTGGCAAAAAGTGCTGTGCAATGTTCACACCCACCTCAAGCTGTACGAGATACTGGATTAGCACCAGCAATGGAGGCAGGTCAGGGCTTGTATAAGAGTTGAGGCTAGGTGAGCACTGGGTCAGGAAGGCCGACTCGACTGAGCCCACAGATGTGATCACATCCCGTGGAAGACCCTGCTCAGTGCCACGAAACAGCAGTGCATGGCACGGCACCTGCGCAGAACTGCTTCCCACATGGAGCCCAACAAGGCATGGTTACGCTTGTGCACTTGAATATGTGTAAAAATTTCTGAAATTAGCCAGCGTGAACTTGCATGCACAGTAAATTGTATTATTGTAAGCAAAAATGGCTGAAAAATGCGTCTTAAATACACCATATAACTGTGATTATGAGTGGATTAAAGGGACACTGAAGTACTTTTGATGGCTGCCCACAAATGTGCTTTCATTCAATAAGGGGTGGGGTGTCGTTATAAACATTAAGGGCCAACTTTAGGCTTGCTACATAAACCCTGCAGTTTATAAATGAATTTTCAGGCTTCACACTGCTGGCTGATCACAGTGATAGTTCCCTCAGCATTTTCTCTTGCCTCTGCCTATCTTATACAGTAGTATGGTTGTGTGACGATATTCGTGCAGAAGATTTAACTGGAGTCTTGTGTGAAACCATTTGTAATACTTTTACCATGGCAGTGCTCAGTAGTACTGTAAAACACAAGATGTTTGGCTGTAAAAATAAATTTAAGAAAAGCCATAATGTAGATAATTCTTCAAGGCAATGGCATAATTCCAGCTGGAAACGAGAAGTGTGTGCTTCAAGTGCTGTGTTTATGTGTGCATTAGAGGACACACAGATGTAGGAAAGGGGGTGTAGTAAAGTGGTTATTCAGAAAAGTAAGGTTCAGCCACACACTTTGAAGGCAGCATGGTGAAGGGGAGCGGTGAGACAGAATGTGACAAAGCTAAAGGACAGAATAGTGCAGTGGTGACGGCTTTTAGAAGTCATTTCACATTATTTATGCTAAGTCCTATAGGAAACAATAAGGTGCAGCGCTGCCTCCTTCAGGCGTAGACATGCACCTGATCCTTGCATGCACCTGTAGTGCTGTGGCTTTTCATTGCTTTACTCTACTTGTCCCTCAAGGATGTCTATGAAGCAGTACATATCCTTACAAGGCAGGTGTATGCAAAAAGTGCACTGTAGAGAGAGCACACTTTAGGAGATACAGCACTGCACACAGCCTTTATGTTGAGGCCACCATCCCTACAATAACAAGAAAGAATGTGTAAGAATGAATTGGGCATGACAGCAGATATGGGAACATACTTGTTCAAGCTGATGGGACACAGACAACACTCGCTTTGTCAGACAACATTTTGCCAAAGTAGGCGGGACCTAGCAATAGTTGCACAGGATATGAATTGAAGGAGAAGGCCCGAAGAAGACTGGCAAGTGGTTATGATGCTCCGGACTATGATGAATACTTTTCGAATGCTCTTGAATAAGCTGCATACTCCATAAGCGCAAAGTGCAGTGCAAGTGCTGGATGCTCTCAACTCAGTGCTTGCAAGCCTTGAGTAAGCATCATGGCTCACCCGCAGCATTCTATTTGAAATGAAGTCAAAAAAGCCGTGGTTTACTTTAACAATACACTGACACGTACTGCAACGTACTACTAACGAGCACTGGTCCCTTGGTTGTCCCAGGTGACTTCAACGTGCATCACCAGCTATAGGGAAGCACCAAGATTAGCTTCAGACAGCAGGCAGCAGAGAGCAGCGGCGGGTAACTTGCTTGGAACTGACTGATTTCAAGGCACTTTAGTGCGTGCACACACAGTGTTCACTCTCTTCCGCTTTCCTCTTTCTAATCCCCCTTTCCCTTCACCTAGTGTAGGGTAGCAAGCCAGCCACTTGTCTGGTTGACTTCCCTGCCTTTCTTCTCATTGCTTTTTCTCTCTCTCATCAATGACGCACAGTGGTGCTTCACTAGTGGCGTAGCCATAAATTTATTTCGGAGGGGCGGGGTTCTTCACCATCAACTATCACTCTTCCCCGTCATTCACCCGCCCCCTCTCTCTCATATATATATATATATATATATATATATATATATATATATATATAGAACGCGAAGAAACAGAACCAAGGGGCCCGGTATTTATTAATCATATCATAAGAAGCCAACAAACACTTGACACCAAGGAGACAACATAGAGGAAATTACTTGTACTTACTAATTGAATTAAATAAATTATAAATGCAAATGAAAGAGGATGAAAAAACAACTTGCCACAGGTGGGGAACGATCCCACATCTTCGCATTAAGTGCGATGCTCTTACCAATTTAGCTACTGCCGCGCTGTTTTTCCATCCACTTTCTGGGCTATTTTATGTTTCACTACTAGAACTATCCCTAGGAGTGTGATTACACACACACACACACACACACACACACACACACACACACACACACACACACACACACACACACACACCCACATATATAGCTGGTACATGACTTTGAAAAATGAACAGCGCTAAAAACGGGGCCAAACAAAAACAAGACAGTGCACTATCTGTAAGTCTTCTTGTTTGCAGGCCAGACCTGTTGCAGCCCAGATCTTCTAGTAAGTGGTACGGCTACGTACGGAAGAGGCCAGGTACTATTTTGCGAGTCGCCTATCAGTAAATTGCGCTTTCGGTGTTGTGGGCATGCTACATTATTCTAGATTTAATAATAGCGGAACGAAGCTTTGCACTAGAACTTCGATAGTATCATATGATGCAAGTTTCACTCACTTTCAGTGACCTTCTGTTTGACTTGTTTGAAGAGATATTTGGAAGTAACTTGTGATCATGACATTGTAGTCATCATCACCATGTGACGCATATTGTTATTTGATCATGCTCGGGAATTGACGAGTCAGACAGTCTGAAGCAGACCTGCTTCCTGTTTAGAAGCCTTTGTGAAAATTACGGCATCCGTAGCTCGCAGTAAAATTAGGGCCAGTACCTCCGAGAGATTTGTAAGTGTCCTGTCTCCTGAAACCTGTCTATTCTGAAAATTGCCGAGACGTTTCGTTAGGATGGGCTCTCCGCAGCAAGGAGGACGTGTTACGACGGGGTAGGTGAGCCTCAGCTAGGCGACTGGCCACGGCCGTCTGGTGTTGAGCGATCGGATAGCGACGAGACGCTCTCTCTATGCCCATAATTATTCGCCGACTCGTTCTTGACGCCTTTTATGCACATCACGTCCCCCCACCATCTCCTCGAATCGATCACCCCACTTCCATTCTTAAAATTCTTTTCAGTTCGTCACTGTCGCACTCAACATCCACCGGAATTTTGACCGGTGCGGTGGGAAGCCCTTCACCTACCTGCCCTCCCACCTATTTGTTGTGGCGTTTTTTTTTATCTTCCCTGGCCCAGCACCCCCGTTCCTGATAGATCTTGCCGTACGCAAATCAGCGTTCTGCAAGTCTTTTTTGTACCGTTTATTGCCCTGTTTTCTTTCTTAACTGCATGTACAAACTAGCCTAACAACAAGCTCATCTCAAGTTTATTAACATAATGAAAGTCAGATACAAGGGAAAGAAAAAGAAGGAAAGAAAAGGGGGGCTCATTATGTGTTGCCTAGACAAGCAAGATGCAATATTTTCGAAATGCTTTTTTTTTCGCGCAGCGTGGTCGACGATTCGGTCAAGTACCAGACACGAGAAGCTCTTTGACGACACGAAGGCCTGGTGGAAAGCAACAATGCCCCTTAGTTTTATGCATGGACATGTCCCATCTTTATCTGTGAGTGGAATTTTTAGCGCTGGTCCCCCCTCAGCTGTTATGGTTAGCACGATCCGGAATGAGGTAGAGGTCGCAATGCTCTGTGCTGAGGGAGAGTATCTGAGACAAACTCAGACTGAACTGGGAAGTGTTCCTCGAAGTGCAGGTGGATGTGAACACTAGTGTAAATACTAGTTCCCCTTCCTCCGTCCTCCACCACCACTCTCTGGATCTCAGACATCCTCAATCCTTCCTCAGTAAATGCATTGAATATTTTTTCCTAGTGATTTGCAGTATTATTATGATTATGTGCTTTTTTTGCATAATTAATTAAGGTCCGGGAACAAATAATTAGACTGCCCATAGGAAACAATGGGAAAACATATACTGCACAATGAATTTCTCACAAAACATACCCACCCACAGAACTAATTAAGTTCATTCTGCGAGGCACCACTGTCTAGCTCTTTTGATCCAGCGTCCTGTGACAAATCTATAATGAGAAAGCTTTGCTTTGCTTTCTCATTAGAAAGCAACGAATGTACTGTGTCTAAACCACTTCCTTAGGTACAATCAAAACTGTAACACCAAGTAAAAGTCAGTTAACAGAGGGAAGCGTACAGGCAGCTCATCATGAAGTAGCACTTGTCTTGAATAAGATATAAGAATAAGAGACGGGTTGTGTACCTGGCTGAGAGATGGTGACATTTTGCAAGTTCTGTAGACTACAGCTTACACACTTGCATATGGAGAAAAGCATGGGCTGCCAAGAAAGCTGCAGATGCCTCCCAATATATGCGTTCATGTACAAGTAAAATTTCAATGTGACAACCCCACTATTATGACCCCATAAATGTAATATGCAACTATCAGAGAACGCACAGGCTTTGTCCCACTTGTATAATGCATGCAAACAGTGTGCTCTGGAGTGCACTGACACTGCAATGCCAGCCAAGTTCAGGATAAGTTTAATCCTTTCCGTGCCAAAGACGAGTCCCACTTGTCCATGCAGTTTTCCCCCCCAATATATGCTACTGATGAATCTCATTTGTCCAGGAATTTCCTTTTGTCTACTGAGCACCACAGATGAATAGCAGTTGTTTTATCATTTTAGTGGATATGCTGTGCTACTAGTTGGTGCCAGCTTTCCGGAAAATGGATTTGGAGGTCTGGCTCCTGTATGTTTCAAAAACAGCACTACTGAGATAGACAGCTGCAGCAACAACGTCCACCCTTTTCAATGCTGGAACTGTGGTGTTGTTGGATGTTTCTTCATTTAACGTGAACAATTCGACTTGGACAGCTTTAGTGAGTCATGCTCAGAGCTTCAACTTAGTAGTAGTGACTACTGCAAGGAAGATACTCATGACTGGCATGAAAAACGCCTGTCAACAGTGCAGTGGTCGCCGTTCACATAAAGCTATACATACTTCTTGGTGACATTAGGTTGGGCAGCCAGTATATACGAATATATGCAACGAAACTGCAAAACTTGTGACAGCACACTAGGTATGATTGTGTGTGGCAGTTAGGAAACAAAATTCAAAAAGGAAAGCATGGCACTTTGTTTTGTTGCTTTAATGAGATTAGTACAGTCGAATCTCGTTAATTCGAACACGCTTAATTCGAACTGCTGGTTTATTCGAACTGACGCTGTGGTCTCGTCAAACTTATATGTATTCCAATGGGTGAAAACGCCCGGTAACTCGAATGCGAAAGCATTTGCGACGGTTAATTCGAACATACCGCGCACCGACAATGCTCTTAGCAGCGTGCCAAATCACGCGGTGGCGCCTCCGAACGGCATTGCTCCGACACCCCGACATCGCGCGGTCATAGAGCAAAAGCTCAGTAGAGACCCCTCAATGCCGCACGTGAAGGGTAAAAAAGACACCGTGGCGTAAATTTCACCCTCTCGCAAATTGCAAGGTCGCCGTTTCTGCATCGCGCCGGGACACCTGTGTACGTGCCGACTAGAGTGTACTAGACAACCGTATTCTTGTACACTCTGGTGCCCAAGTCTCAGCCACGCGGAGAAAATGGCAGTGAACCCTTCTTTTTTATGCTTCCTGTATTTTCAAGTCACGTGTTGACCTTGCACGCTGCAGCTGCAGCGCAGAGGGAAGACGCGGCAGAGGCCCAGTCCGGCCAACGAAACTGCCCACGCCGGCAAACGCTCGCTTCCCGATAACGGCAGGAAACAAAACTTCAGGGGGAGGGCTAAGCTGGCGCCGGCACGGCGGCGGGCGCGCACGGAGACAGTCGAAGATGAGGGAGCTACGATGGAGTTGAGAGGGAGGGCGAGGGGAGCAGCCGAAGCCACTGGTACCGAAGCGGCGGAGTTTCCGAGACCAAATCCACTTCCCTGCCGCCCTCCTACCTCACCTTCGACGGTCTCCGCGCGCACTCATCGCCGTGGCCGGCGCTGCTGCTCCCTGAAGTTTCGTCATCTGCCGTTATCGGGAAGCGAGCATTTGCCGGCGTGGGCAGTTTTATGGCCCGCACTTGCTATGCGCTTGCGCGCCGCCATATTTCACGACTCGCACCGTTCGTGCATCGTGCTATGGTGCACGAATACTTCAAAAATAAGCTCTTCCTTTAACTCCAAGAAATTTTTGGGCCCCTTCGGGTTCGAATTATCAAGATTCGACTGTACTTCGTTGTAAAGATTAAACACCATACTGCTTGCAATAGAGCAACCTAAGCACGTTCAGCAAAGTAAAACCTTTATTTAACACAAATTCAAAAGGCACTTAGATAAGAAGTCGTAAATTTCATTCGGCACACTTCGTACGATGGAATGTGTGACTGCAGCCGACCTTGCGACATTGACGCTCATGGCATACAAGGCATTGCATGGCACTGCAACATGGCATTGCATCATGGCATTGCAAGGTACATCTGCAGAGCATTGAATGCCGCCCTTGCCTTTGTCAAAATTCTTGCGTCCATATCTACAAGAAGGTTCTTATGCTAAAACCATTCGTAAGAGCTGATGCCAACCAATCATGATGTTCGACATGTTATTAGCGAAGACGGTTGGCCAATGGCAAACACCACTTGCAAACAAACTTTGCGAATTCAGCCCTTGGTTCGTCAGCAGGCTCTTTATCAACGCTACCTTTCATCGATCTTCACCTCCTTCCTGTCCAAGATGTCATTGTGCGCTAGTTTTGAGCATATCGACGTGCGTACGTGCATGTGCTGACCAGCACTCCGTACATGCTCACAGCAACTCAGTCATGGCTGTGGAGGGCAGCGATGGCGCTGCTATACGCAGTCGTTGTAAAGTAACAAATCAGCTGTCGGGGTCACCTAAATTTTTTTGTGGTATGCATAATTACACGCTGTAGTAGTATTTGCTACAGAGGCATTCACAATATCGTCAAACCCGGATATATCGAATCATTCTATATACAGTCGCCGACCAATTTTCCGGACTTCGTGGGGACCGAAAAATAGTCCGAAAAATCTAACAGTCCGAAAAACTCGTTCACCCTAAAAAATAAAATTTATTAGGCTCAAAGCAGCATAAAAAAAATCTTTAATAATGCCCTGCCTCGTACTACGCTTGGAGGTGATCAGATTTGCTCGGATTTGTGCAAGACTGACATCGTCTCCGCATACAGTAGACAAGAGCGTCACCGCGTTGGTGATCTCCGCTACTGAGATTGAAGAAACGAGCCCCGTTACTTCGCATGTGACCTCCGCATTCAGCTCCGGCAGCGCGTCATTCGCTTCAGCCTTCCCATTCAGCAGGACCTTGAATAAAGTTGATTTCATTCATTCATTCCCATTTCGCGCATAGCCCAGCGGAGAAGTGTAATCTTGCTAACTCTGTAACGGCTCAGTAAAAATGGTGCACTGCAGGAACTGATCGCAGAAGCTACGCTTCACACGACTTGGCTCTCACGAAGGCACAAGAGGTGGCGCCGATTGCACAAATGTGAAGCTGCACACGCCTCCGAGGCACGCACACTACGTGCAAAATAGCAACTGAACTTTAAAAAATATAATAAGAAACAGATTTTGCAAAAAGTGATTATGACGATAGTGCTGACCAAATAAAAGAAAAAAGTGCCGTCCCCTAGAGCAGTACGTCAGCTAAGGAAGAGCGGGTATGGCCTCCGAGACGGGAGACTAGGGCGCGCTCAAGGAGGTTGAAAAAAAAAAAGACTTCTGGAGTGGCGGCGCCCGCTAATGTTTACCAGCAGAGGTGAAGCCAGTGCTTGCCCTGACTTCAGCTCTGAAAGAGTGTCGCGCAGGCTGCAGTCCGCGCACACCTTAAAGGGCCCCTAAACCACCCAGAGGTCGAAATTTAGTTGTGGTGTTGCAGTTGTGCACGAGTCTACAACGAACATGTAGCCGCGAGAATTTTTCGAAATGGTGCCGTAATAGCGGAGTTACACGCGTTTGATGATCGAAAAACGGCCCTCGCTCATTTCGCTCTTTCCTTCGCTTCTCTCCTCGTCGGCTGGTCTCCCCTCCTCGCCGAGTGCTGCTCGAAATGTCACGTGACATACGCCATCGCCAACGCGCTTCTCAAAACGCCTACTTCCGGTTAAGGCACGTCCACGCTAGCCATGCTAGCGGCCTCCTGTCTGCCGCGCGAGAGGTGTCCAAAGTAGACGGCAATTCGGCTGGCGCCCCGCCCGCTGCACCATCAACGGGCCAATCGACGACCGCGAAGCTGCGCGCCTCCACCACCGGCAACGAAAACATCGGCTGCTGCTGAGTGCACGGCTACCGACGGGAGACGACCGGCTCGGCTGTGCTTGCATCGCAGCCGACGGCGCCGCTAATATCCGCGTATTTTTCTTCTTTGTGTACAATTATTGCGAAGAGCGATAACAACGATAAGAAAATATTGCGGCTTGTGAGCGTCGGTAATTCATTTCGAAGCGCTGTCCGCGGCTTTAGCTTTGGAGGGAACCGTAAAAGGCCTAGCGACGATATCGGCGCCGTCGAGCGATCAGCGGCGGTGAGGCTGCCGCACAAATGAGGTCTCATCCTCTCTACGTACAGCAAGGAAATCTCGCCGCTCGCGAGCAAAACCGCTGTCGAACGGCGGCCCGCGAATGGCAAACGGCGTGCGGCGAGTTAGCGTGCCGGTAATGTGGACGTGGACTCGGCGCTTCTCAGCTACCCGATGTTGCTGCGGTGCCGGCGCGTGTTATGCGAAGCGTGCCGCTATAAACCCAGTGTTGCGCGCACGTCTGGAAAGGCCAACACTGTCGCACTCTATTCGCACAGCTAATCAGACCGCTAAGCATGACTGTGTTGGAACACGAGCGATTTCGCACTTGTGTTGCGGGCTGTAAATACCGATGTGCAAGCGCGCACAAGCGAGCAACACGGCGAGGACGAGCTGGAAGCGCGCGTACCTGCTAGCAGACAAACCGGAAGTCGTAGGTTCTTGTTCGACCAATGGACATCGTTTCCACCGTTGACATCACCAGATACCCCCTGCTGACGTCGTGACGACCGCTGGGGTTCCGGAAAGGCGAGGGGAGGAGGACGGCATTGTTTTTTTGGTTTTGTGGCGCGCCCGTGGCGCGTAGCGCTGCAGCGTTTGGCATCGTTGATCGTGACGGCATTCTGAACTCGATGCGCGTGCTTACTTGAAATGTTCAAAAAATATCTGTGGTGGTTTAGGGGCCCTTTAAGTGCTTTTGTGGTCCGAATGTAAACGCTAGGGTAATTGTAAAATAACAGGTCGTTGTTTCTACCTAAATTTATTATTTGGCTAAGTGTTGATATCAAGAGCTCTAAAAAAATGCACCACGGCATTCAGGTTTGCTTCTAAAGCCTGTGAAACAAAGGTGTACATTTAATAGGCTCTTTAGAGCTAAATTAGCCATCTCAAACATGAAGGAGGCGAAAAGCAGGCCTTTCCTATATTCCACTATTCCCTGATGCCTCTTCGAGCCCTGAGTAAGATGGCGGCGGCCTGGCTTTACTTTCATAGCAGCATTGCCACTCCAGAAATTTTTTTTCAACCTCCTTGGGCACGCTCTCGTGTGTCTCCCAATCTTGGAGGCTATACAGCAGGCCACTGGAAGCCAAGCCTGGGCAAGCCAGCGGAAAATCCAACATGGCGGCCTCCAAGAACGGGCAGCATGGCTACAGTGTACTAGAAGGGGGCAGTGGGCTTACTCAGCCGCTCCTCTGACGCAGTCAGCGTCGCATCCAAGAGGTGGCGCCACTGGCAACTTCAATGAAAGCTTTGCTTGCAGAAGCTTTGATTTTCCTTGCGCTTCTGCCGGTTTCAGTTCGAAGCAGTTCACACTCTTATTTGTTTTTAATTTTGACATACTTGAGAGTCTTTACATATCTTTAGCAAACACTATATTTGTTTAGGCCACATGATATTTGCCATAATAGTACCTTGTGGAAAAGGAAGACGGCAACTCTTGGGTAATTTGCTGCCTATCCTTAAACCTTTTTTGCAAAGAGGTCGTCGCTGACGGATTTTGCTTATGTGGAAGGGGCCTTCGAATTTTCCGAATTATCGGGCAATCGTAAAAAAAAATTGAAGGGAAATTTTAAATGAAAGGGACGGTGACCAAATATACGGTTTCATGCCGTGTCGACCTAATGTAAAATTTTGTCAGACAGAAAACAGTGCGCACATACTACCCAGCTGGGCTAAAAAAGAAAAAAAGAACATCAGGCATGCTAACAAGGTTTGTGCTTTGCTTAGCCAAAATGAATTTGTATATATGGCTTAAATATTTCATTGTTCCACTTTAGTTGTTCCATGCTTCACAGTAGCCTTCTGCGTTTATTATTAACCAACATTACGCTGGCACACATTTATTAAATCAAATCAGGATGATTTTTCCATAAAGAAATGGGGGGAGGCCTGAACAAAAAGTGAAAACTAGTTAGCTTGACAATTAGGCTCAGGCCTATGCTTATGTACAGCTATATAAGGGTAAGCAAAATGAAGATAACAGCTAGGGCTGTTGCTGACACAAAGCTTTTATTTGTAAGTACAGCAAGCCATTGTTTCATGCACTTCAACTCACAAGCAACGGTTCAACTTCACCTGCTTGGCCCTCTGCGCCGCTTTCCTGCCTTGTCACAGTTAATTCCTTTCACGTAAAAATGCAGACGTGCGACAATGTAAAAAAGTTGTCGCAGTTTCACCTGAAAGGCGAAGCATCAATTGCGATAGCAAATTTGTAGAGAGCTATACGGAGTAATGATATTAGCTTTATCAGCTGTATAAACTTGGACATGCAGCAGCACCGGCAACACGCAGAACTGTTGTCGACGCCGTCGGCGTTTTGCCCGCGTTCGCTCAAAATGCGTGCGGCGTTGGTGACTGTTGCCGGAGCCTCTTATATAAATAGGCACTTGGTGCCGCAGCTAAACGTCACCTCCCTTCCCTCCCCCACGGCCTCTAGTGCGTCGGAAGAAGGCGCGTTTGCTCTACATATATGGTGATTGTAAAGGAGGAAAGAGACGCCTACTTCTGCAGCCCTTAAGGGAGCACGGCGCAGAACGCACGTTTGTTCTCCGCCGTGCGTTCACTCCCCGTGAAAGCGCGCGTCCCTCGCGCCCTTTCACTCGCACATACAGCGTTCGGCGCGCGGCGACGATTTCATCTCCATTGACGTCATACGGAACCTCACGGCGACGGCGACGGCAGAAATCTGCTTTTGAGTGTCCATATAATTGCTATCGCAATAAAACTAATTATTTTAGCTGTGAGGCTAAGAGCGTGCACATTGCAGCTGCCAACTTCGAGGGGAAGCAATTACTCTTAACAACTGCCAGCAATGTCCATAACGCTGTCAGAGTGTGGCTCACTCTGACAGAAGCATTCTGTGAAAAGATCCTCTAGCTTTTTCACGAAGCCGTACAGCTGACTGGAGGGATAAAGGAGGCCTCCTCGGTCACAGAAGTTTGTTAGCCTGGGCGGGCACTGGGCAGCTGCCCTAGCTGCACCGTCGCACCCACGCTCCATTGAAACTGACGCCAGCGCCGCCGCTCGGGCTATCGGAGAAGCTCATATTTGCGACATTCGTGGAGCCGCCGCATCGCATAGCCTCCGCCGGAGAGTAAGCCCACTGCCCCCTTCTAGTACACTGTAGCATGGCTCGGAACGAGCAATATAGTGTGAAAAATCGAACTTGGGAACCTAAATTCGTCCGAAAAATCGGTCGCGAAAATACATTAGATCTATGGGAACCCTAACGGTGCATTTATGAAGTCCGGAATATCCAACAAGGCCAAATTTTCGGAGTCCAAAAAAGCGGTTGGCGACTGTGTATGGAACAGCTGTAAAATCCCCTTGAAAATTTCTGTATAAGATTTTTATTTGATATATCGAATTACCTAGATATTGAACTTTTTTGTGATCCCTTTCAGATTCGATATACCGTATAGACTCGTGTAAAGGCTGCACCCCCAACTTGGCAGCCAAAGATTTGGAGAAAAAAATTCCAAATGAGAAACAGACGTGTTCTCTGCCCCGATTTTCGCACACTGCATACTTCTGCGTGCCGCTACCAGATGGCCAGCCATTTATAGTAGCGGAATCTAGTATCTAGAGCCATCTAGTAGTGGGTCTGACACAAGACCGAACCGAAGGGTTTGGTCCCGTGTAAGGGCCGCACCTTGTCACAGTTGTGAAAAAAAGTGCGGCTCTCACACGAGTCTGTACAGTATCCGGGTTCGACTGTACATATGAAGGATCTGAATTCGGCTGGGACATGCGGAGTCCTTCATTATACAGGTAATTTCATTGTAAAGGCGTTAATTGTAGAGGCATTCGACTGTAATAAAAAATCAAAACACTGCCTCAGTCCTTCCACACAGTTTTGCATGCAGCCAATCAATGAACGCACTTGTGAATTGGCAATGTTGCAAGTGAAAAAAAGATAGAGTGTGCCATGAATAATTGCGCACAACTAATGAGGAAGTTTTCACTGCCTACATGGTTGACAATCTTTCACCCCTTTGGCATGACCTCAAAGGGCTGCACATACATAATTTCAGATAAAAACTTGCGAGCTTCAATATAACAACATGTGCTGTACCTTTTCATAGGGGATGGAGGCCTTGGCTGTCGGATGATGCAGGTTGTCCAAGGTGTTTTTAGATCACCATGCAGTGACAACTTTTCAATATTTGCAGCCAGGTGCACAGTCACATTCTCAGGTCGTGTCAGGAACTCCTTAACCTCCATCAGCTTTTTTATCACCTGCCAGCAGAAGCATAAGAGCACACAAAGACTTGATGAAAACAACTGGTTAAACACAACAATGGTTGAAATGATGAAGCCACGGCTTTCTGGCCAAAGAAGTGCCAAACAAAACTGGAGGGATGCTCACCTTGGTTGGATCCACCTTCAGCTGCCGCAGCAAGTCGTACAGGAAGGTCTGCTGTCGCAGCATACTGCCAGCAGTATGATTACTTTCTGGCCGAAAGGAGAGTATCCGTATGAGTGTTCCAGTGATCTTTATTCCTGAACGCTTCTTCTTGACCACATCCTTCACCATCTTGTTAGCCACAACTTGGATCCGGTCTGGCTCAAACTCTATGCCAGTCAGCAAGTCATGCACCCACTGCACTCCTCGGAAATACTTCTCACGGTCTATCTGCAATAGAAAACAGGTGAAAGGTGACTTCAGCCTGCAGCTACAACAGGCGACTGTAAAACTATAAAAATGATGCAGAATACAGCTAGGCCAATTTAGAAACAGTGATGCTATAAGGCTTGTAAACTCGACTGGCCAGTTTGAAATGCCATGTTTTGCTTTGCAGGTAGAAATTCATGTTCCACTGTCATGCGTTATGATATATTGTACCTTTATACTGCTGAAGCATCTATTTCTTTGCAATTAAGAAGAGATGTTGAGTACTGAACAGTAGCTTTCTGATAAAACCTCAACTCAAATCAAGAAAGAGAAACAATTTTTAAAATAAATAAAAAGAAGACATGAATATAATCTTAAACGCTTGCTTGCAAATTTTATGCAAGAACAGCAATTGCTACACATGCTTGAAAGCAGGGTGTCGAACCAAACCTAAACCCGAACCGAAGACCGTGCCCGAACCGCAATTTTTTGCAGAACTGAATCTAAGCCCGAACCAATATTTTCGCAACATGCCTGAACCGAAACTGAACTTGAACCGAAAAAAATAATACCGGTTACCAGTTTTTCATGAAAAAGTTCAAGCATATAAGGCGACGAGAGGTGCTCAATAGTTTGAATGATTGTTCGAATAACTATAGAGTCGAACCCACTTTTAACAATAGCGGTTTTAATAATATATCAGTTACAGTAAAATCTCGTTACTACGAACCCCACATAAACGAACTTTTCAGATTTACAAACTTTTCAGAAATCCCCCTGCTGACTTCTTATAGTTTCAACGTAAAAACATTTCAGTACGACGAGCTTCAGAATACCGAACATTTCAGAATAACGATTGTTATTCAGTTTCTGTGTCATGTTAACAACATCTCAGTACTACAATCTCATATTCCAAAATCTGGGATTCTTAGATTTCCGTGTATCCAGTCACGGCAGCCGAAACAGGAGGCTAGCAGAAGACAAGGCGCAGAAAGCGGACACCACAGCGCACGGGTCTGGAAAACCTGAGACGGTGCCTGAGGAAAAAAACTACGCTGGCACACAGCATCGGCGTGTCGGAAAGCGGTGAGGCCGCCTATCGAAAGGCCAATCGCCCACAATAATCATTCCACGAGTTCCGAAAAAGACTCAAAAGCAGCGCGATGATCACGCGAATTGGTGACAGCGGCATGTCACAAGGGAAGCGGCTGTCACCTGTGCGCGCCCCACGCAGCTTCTTTTGCGCACGCCTTTTCCGTACTACCCAACCCTCAGATGACACGCCGGTGCGCGTTGCAATGAATCCGTCCCTGGTTTAGGATGGCGCCCTTGCACTCTACAGCAGCGCAGTGTGCCCGAAGCCCTGCGTGGACGGATATTCTAACAACGCAGCTCAGTAGAGCAGCAGGACCAGCGGCGCCCCTGAAGGCGCGCATCAGCTCGGGCATCACTGCAAAATACTTTCGCTCTCAACTCGCGCTTTTTCATTCCGAGGCAGGGTAACAGTGGGTGAGCTCAATAGTCAGGCGAGCCGTTCTTTCTGAGAAGGTCCCGAAGTGGCGATTGTATTGTCACGCGCAGGACCGTTCGAACGCTAGCTGAGGCGACGATGCATCAGGTTTTGCGAGCGCATGTTCCACCCAGAGAAGTGTCGTCAAGCAACGGAGGCGCATCTCTCCCTTCTTTTGCCCTTCTTTCTGCGTGCCTCTTTCGAGCTTTCTGCGGCCGTAGTAGCTACATGCGGGGGAAATGTAACCTTCGTACTCGCAGGGTTGCCACACAATCACACTTTGTACTTTCAGGGTGGTGCGGTGCCATTTACGCACGCTTGCGCTTTAATATAGTTAAGGTGTCCACCTCGAGCAAGAAAGTTGTTGTGTCCACGGCAAGGATTGTGAAAACAAACAAACAAGAAACATTGCACTTTAGAGGCGACATGGAGCTTCCTATTTGTCGGTAGTTTTCTCGGCGTCAGCGTCTGTTTTGAGCACGTCACTCTTATTACATGGTGCTTTGGTGGTGCGTGAACAGCAACTGCACGGGCCGAGAGCCAACAGCGACGTCTTCGTGGATAGCTCATATGGTGACAACTTATGAACTGATAAGTTAATAGGTGGAATGTTTAATTTTGGGGCTTTCACTATAACAACTTTTCAGAATAACGAACCATTTACCGCGGTCCCCTGAAGTTTGTTATACCGAAATTTTGCTGTATAACAATGAGAAGCTGCTGCACAGTCAACTTTTGTGTTTTTTATGGTGAAGTAACCCACCTACTACAATACCCCGTGCCGCATTATCGGTTATAAGGAGACACGTGGCTGGCTACTGGGTGTCCGTGACGAAACAGAATGGAATGCGAAATCCTTGAAAATAAAACAAATAAAAAGAAATTTGAGCCACCCCACACTGTCGCGAGCTGTTTTCCAGCCATCCCCGCATCACCAGTCTCACGCACTTCTCTCCCTTCACCCTTCCAACCCTCTAAACACGAATGGGCTGCGCCCTAGCTTTACGCCGCACCACCCTCCGAAACACGAATGGATCACGCCAACTGCGCTGATAGCCTGATAGCGCTAGCCGCGATTTCTCGCTGGCTGCTCATGCTGCACAGTTCTGCCGACGGATTAATACGGGTGTCACACGGCGCACTTTTGATCGCGATCAAAAGTGGTCGTGTGACTTAGACGCTTAGTTTTTCTGGTCTTTTGCGCCTATTAGGCCAGCATCTGGTGGCGCGCAATCCTGCTTGTAAGTTGTCTGATTAAGCAGTCCAAGACTCCCACAAACTGTCGGTTACCTGGCAATGCGCCAAACCGGCCTGTGCTGTCAAGTTGCGCCCATGCACCATGCCACGCACACACTGTACTGCTGCTGCCTTGCACTGCACTCTGTGCAGTGCAAAATTTCGGTATAACAAACTTCAGGGGACCATGGTAAATGGTTTGTTATTCTGAAAAGTTGTTATAGTGAAAGCTTGGCTCTGTGCATGCAGCAAGCTGCACCTTTATGCCAGTTGCCAACCGATACAATTGCCAACCAACAATTCGGACACTGATAATTCAGACATGCTCAGTTACTCGGACAGCCTTGCGGCACTGCCACTGGCCCCATAGTGATATTGTATAAGGATGATCGAAATTTTGGACACCTTACACCTTGGACACCTTCTATAATTTGTGGGGATGCACAACTCTCATGCGTACTCTGATGTTGTTTTCCTAGCATGGCTCCCGTCTCCTGTAATCCGGCTTCGCCGCGTAGCTTTATGGCGGCGGAGTTGCAGCCTATTACGAGAGATGGC